>NC_031797.1:128886-129914 GCF_001522545.3 Parus major | reverse complement strand
GGTATTTGTGGATTTATTTTCCTGACACTGAGATTCCCCCCCAGTGCATAACCTCCCTCTTCATTCTTAACTGTGGGTGCGGAGGAGCGAGCCCGCGGAGCCCAAAATCCTGGCTCTCTCCTGGAGGTAAGACACCTTTCAGTCAGAGAGAGACAATGTATCGCTCCCAGGGGTCTTTGAGTTAGATATGTTAAACTGTTGTGCTTCATTGGTGTTCCCTCCTCCTGTCCCACCCCGATACAGGTATCTCGGGCTTCCTCCCGCCCCTCTCCTTCCCCATAAATATCCCGGGTTTTGCCCTGTTCGGCAGGTTCGCTGTTGCCGGCACCCTTCACTTAAGCTCTGCCTGAATAAAAGGTTTTGCCTCGGTGGAACGCTGGACCAGCTTTCTCGTCCCTGCTTCTTGTGTTGCCTGCCTGCCGCCGCTGAGCTGAGCTGGAATCACTCGACTGCTGCTGAGCTGAGCTGGAATCACTCGACTGCTGCTGAGCTGAAATCACTCGACTGCTGCTGAGCTGAAATCACTCGACTGCTGCTGAGCTGAAATCACTCGACTGCTGCTGAGCTGAAATCACTCGACCGCTCGAAGCTGCTCACACGTGCTTCGGCCCAGCCCTTCTCAGGGCTGTGTCTCTAGAGAAGTCGCGGTGCTCCGGGCTTTCCGTTGCCGCGGCACTTAATTCTTGTGGAATTTATGGTGTTTCCTCAGTGTCTCTTTCATCCTTCAGGGGAATCCATCCCATTGTTTCTGTTATCTCTCAGTGATAGTTTCATTTTGTTATAGATACATTTTATGTTATTGGCTTTTCGCAAATATTAAGATGAATATTATGTGGATAAGAATGAGAAATTTTGTTGTATTAATATAGTTTTCTTTATTTCTGTTATTGATAAAATTTAGAAATAGTAGTATAATACATATATGTTAGGTTATAGCATAGTATTAAAATAAAAACTGTCTTTGTTTGTATAACCCAAAGACTGAGGAAAAAAAAAATAGCTGGAGAACTCCTGCATTTGTAAACTCT
>NC_031797.1:125948-128459 GCF_001522545.3 Parus major | reverse complement strand
AAGGAGCAGCAAAATGTGTTAATGTGGTCCCTTTGGGTTTTGTTTACATCAAAATTCATGTTTTCATATTTCATGAAACTTTTTGTTGTACAGAGACAATTGCCTCCTCTGCATAAATCTCACATCTGAAAACTTCTGTTGTCCACCTTATCACTTTCTCATTTCTAGTTTGCACAAGAACACTTAGCTTGGAAAAAGTGTAACTCCTTTAATTTGACATGGCACTCAGTTAAATGATGCAGAAGGAAACAAATCATTTATGCCCAGCATGGGAAGTGACACCCCTGTCCATGTGTGGCAATGGGAGCAAGGAGTGCTGCTGCTGTGGACACTGATATGCAA
This sequence comes from Parus major, assembly GCF_001522545.3. Taxonomy (NCBI): domain Eukaryota; kingdom Metazoa; phylum Chordata; class Aves; order Passeriformes; family Paridae; genus Parus; species Parus major. Next base: position 128,117 of record NC_031797.1, on the reverse strand, counting down.
AGCATACAACAATGCAGATTTTTGTGATATTTACTGAACTGCAGAGTCAGGGTACTTTTGCTGGAGAATCAGTAAGTCTTTATGGTTACAAACACTCCCCCCACTCTTAGTCCCAGATAGGAAGACAAAAAGCTAACCCTGCAGCTCCTCCCCTGGGGAATCCTATTCCATCTTTTAGAGCATTTTGGAAGCTTCAGTGGAGCTAAGGGGTTATTTGGTGCTGAGGGCATTCTGTGGAATGACCCCTCTGCTAACAGTGGCAGGCCCCTCTTTCAAGGGCAAGTTGCAGAGGATTGTCCAGTTCTGCTCCCTGTAACGTGCTGTTTTCTGGCAGACGTGGCAACTGCATCGTTGCTGGTTTCTTAAGTTTCCAGTACAGGAACACAGGGTATAAATTGGCCAGGAGTATTTGGTGCCACCATGATGGTGCAAGGTGCCTGCAGGTGGTTTGTTGCTGCTTGGCCTGAGAGTAAAGTTTTAGGGGCAGGTAGCTGCAACTGGTCCCAACTTGTCAATGAGGCTGGTTCTTAAAAATGAGATTCACTTAATAAATTATAAAAAGAATTTAATATCAATAAAAAGACAATTAGGAGACAAAAGAAATTAAGCAAAGGGTTAAAATGGCTGGGTGCCCTGGCGAATTGCCAGGAACACCCCTGGTATCTGGGAATACCCCTTTTTATCCCATCCTTGCTGTGAGGGGTTAATGCATATTCAAGCATGTCCCCTCCCTGGTTCTGCCTTCTTGGATCATGCTTTTGCACAATTTAATTTTCTGCTGGTCAGCACTATTTTTGCTGGTCATCATTATTCTTGCTGATGAGCATTGTTTTGGAGTTTGGTTTCCTTTCAAATGGTCACTTGTTGATAAGAGTCCAGCCATCATCCTTCCTCTGAGGGTATCTGGGCTTCATATCTTTCGCTGATAACAGTTTCGACTCTATTGTTCTCCTGATAACAGCTTGGGCCCCACTGTCCTTGCCCTCTGGGGTTTCCTTGCCTTGTACCTAGGAAATTCTTTTAAGCTTAAGACTTGTTAGCAAGAAAAAAAGTACATACATAGCTAAAAAGTATTTAACATATAATATTCATCTGCGAAAGCCAATATCACAATACAAATTTATAACATGGTGTTCTTGCTTGTCTGTGCCACTGCAGGATTTCCATTACTGACCATATTCCTTTCCTGTACAGCTCTGACCTGCTGATGTCCCCTCACTGCATCTCCAGCATGACAACTCTTGGACAGTGCCTCCCATAATCTTCCTGAAAATAAGATGTGCTGGTGTAAGTGGTGGCAGGAGCAGTGTCAAGGCAGACTTCTGAAAAGTTATCTGGGCTTTCTGCACTTGCCTTCTCCAGTGGCCATAAATAACACTGATTTGAGAAATTACGTTGGGCATGATGCCATCCTGGTACCTTGGGATCTTCCCCCACACCCTGACCTCAGCATTTCCAACACCCCAACCCTTAATGCTCCCTGGTGTGACAGCATGTGCATAGACTGTCCACTTTGGCTGAGCAGAAAGTTGCTGTGGTCATGCCTAATGCCTCAAGAAGCTTAGCCCACCATGATGTTAACCAGTAAGGAGTGTGTTTGAACTCATACTGGAAAAGTAGAAACACATGGGAAGCCTGTGCTGAATTGAAGCTGCTCAGGGAGGGTCCTGAGAGAGGTCAGGGTTCCTCCAGTTCATGGCTAACATAGATCTAGTGCCCTTGTTGACAAAGATGTAGTGAACGCCCTGCTCAGAATGGCCAGAGGATGAAACACTGTTCTTGAGATGAAGTCATAGCTGAATATGCAGATCCCCATTCTTAGCCAGATGCCTTCATCTGTGTGCCTCCTGCTCTACTTGCTTCAGATGTTTCTCTGAAATCTCAAGTCTAGGAAGGTGCCATTTAGAATAAAAGATGGGATTCAATACTCAGTGATTTCTCAAGAAAATATTCTGACTGCCTGTTGGGGGTTAGGGGTTCTTCTTTTAGTTCTGGCTCACCTGTGGAATTGTTACCCATTAGATGCGGGGGGGAAAAACCTGACTGCAGGTACTTGGTGGGTGCTTGAGAAACACAAAGTGTTCGGCTGGGCCAAGGGGGGCAGGAAAAGGGGAGGGTGGGGACAATTTGGCGGCTTCTTCAGCTTCAAAGAAGGACACTTTGCTGGGA
>NC_031797.1:121124-124289 GCF_001522545.3 Parus major | reverse complement strand
TAAAGAACTGTTATTCCTATCCCCAGATCTCTGCCTGAAAGCCCCTTGATTTCAAATTTATAATAATTCGGAGGGAGGGGGTCTACATTCTTTCATCCCAAGGCAGGCTCCTGCTCTCCCTAGCAGACACCTGTCTTCTAGAACCAAGACAACTGCTTTTATGTTCCAGGCTGCTGAAAAATCTTTAAAAATATTAAGGTAAAGACTGAAGAGGCCCAAGGTATTGATTGTTTGCAGGTGTATCAGCAAGCATGTCTGTTTGATCATTTCCCTGTAAGTCATTCTCCTGCTGCACAACCTGTGCAGTCCTGAACCCATGCACAACCTTGCCTCAGACTCCAGCGGTCATTAGACTTTCTGCCTCTCCCAAGTTGCTGAGCCTCCAGGTGAAGGTTGGGGGACAAAGTCCCTCCCACCGTCAGCAAAGAGGAGGTCCAAGACCATCTGATGGAACTGAATAGGCACAAATCTATGGAGCCTGACTGGATGCATCCCAGGGTCCTGAGAGTTGATGTAGTTGCCAAGCCAGTCTCCATCCTATTTGAAAATGGTGGTCAGGCTAAGTCCCAGTGATTGGAAATAGGAAAATGTCAATCCTATATTTAAAAAGGTGTCATGCTTTTAAGCCCAACTGGAAATTCAGCCTTACACAGCTGCTACCTTACTTTCACCCCCTCCCGTAAGAGAGAAACAAAAAGTCAGAGACAAACCAATTCTTCTATAAAGAGCAATTTACTGGAAGCAGTAATGTGATAAGAAAATGAACAGCAACAATTTTAATTATGAAAATAGACAAAAAGAGGACGATTTACATTCAAAAAAGTGCTCACTGATCAACCAACCAATCCAGCAGGTTCTGCATGGTTCTGAGACAATGAAGAAAATGGCTCCTGGGCCCACCACATTCACTTCCCCCTCCCCCCGACTTCCTTCTCAGAAATGAGAATCCCTCACTTCTACCCCACCTCCCCTGATATGATGTGGATGGTACAGAATAACAATGTGGGTATGCCCACACAGTTCCAGGCTCCAAGCCCTCATGGCTACTGCAAGAACATTAATTCTGTCCTGGCCCATGGAACTAAATACCAGTGACCATCATCTCTCTGCCTGGAAAGGTGTGAAGTTTGGGAGGATGCCTGAACATACAGAGGATGTGCACTAAAAACTCAAGACGCACTCAGAATTGCAAAGTAAATTAATTTTGTTAGTCACACTAGCAATTAATACATACTGGCCCCTGGATTCTAGAGAAGCTGCTGAACAGGAGAAGGTGATAGAGCATGGCTCCTGAGTGGGAGGAGTAGGGAGGCAGCGCACCTTCAGGGTATCCCCTGAATGAAAGCAGTGTACATCTTCCTCTCCCCTCCACCCCAGGACGACACCTTATATCTCCTCCTCAGCAGTGTCCTGTTTCAACATTATCTCATGCAGGGCCAGTGTGTGAGATGAGGTCATAACAGCCCATGATAACACCTCCATGCCATCAATGACTATTGTATATTATTCCCCTTTCACAGGTTGAATCCCCTACCAGGTGACCGATACGTAGTTTCATTTCTGAAGGTTAAAGTCTTGTTAACTAACAGTAAGATCTTCTTCTACGTTATCTTGTCAGCAGTGGATGAAATATGGCAGGCCTTAAACAGTCTTTGATCCCTGACACAAAAGGGACTGGAGCAGGTCCTCATGGAAGCAATATTAAGGCACATGCAAGACAAGGAGTTGACCTGGGACAGCCAGCACAGCTTCTCCAAGGGTAAGTCGTACCTGACCACTTTGGTGGTCTTCTATGACAGAGTTACTGCAACAATTGACAAGGGAAGATAACCCTTTTTATCTACCTAGACTTCTGTAAAGCCTGTGATGTGATCCCACATGGCATCCTTGTCTCCAAACTGGGGAGACACGGATTTCAAGAGGGGAGTATTTGGTAGTGTTGTGGTTTAAGCATGGTATTCTCCATTAGGGGATACTCCTGCTAACACCATGTGCTGCTTCCCCTCCTCTTCTCCTCCAACTGGGGCTCTGTCCTGGTTTAGGGCAAATTTGGGAGAGAACCTCTGAATGGGGTCCCTCCAGAAAGCAAATTCAAGCAGCCCCTCCACCAACTGGTTTGGGAAAAATATTTCCTTAGAGAAAAGTAGAAAAACCTGTTTATTTAACAGAAATGGAATAACATTAAATAATAATGTTATATAAAAATAAAACTGTGTTTAATGTTATAAAAAATAAATAATAAAACATCTCACTGTTTGATGAGATGGCAAATCCAGAAAACGTCCTTTTTGTGGGGTGTAGCTCGGTTCACTCAGGTTCTTATCGGTCCCTCTGGCTCTGGAAAGTGCCGAGGCCCAGGCCCTGATGGGCCACAGGCCTGAGCTCCTGGGGTTTGTCTGGGTTTTCAGCCCAGAGTAGGTTTGAACAGATACAAGAAAAAGGAAAAAAAAAACAGTCCAGGGAACTCTCTGTCTCAGCTATGCAACAGCAAAGGAGGTCTCCATCCTGCTGTCTGTCTGTGCTGCAGACACCACAGTCCAGGAGCAGGATGGGGGGGAATGAGGGCTCTTTCTGAACACAAACTGCGGCTTCTTCTTCCCCTCTCTTCACTCTCAGAGCCAGTTTTAATGGTGCAGAACTTAATATGTAAGATAAACAAGGCGATTTGGGATACAAGCATCATAAAGTCACCCCAGGACAGGCTCAAAAGGCAAAAATCATGGGTTAACATAAAAACAATTTACTGGAAAGAGCAATGAGATAAGGAAACTAACATTAACGGCAACAATATTAATAACAAAAGGTACAAGAAAAATAAATTATTTACATGGAAAGCCTCCCCAAAAAACCAATATCAGACCATTCTGTCCATCATGTTTTCTTGGCTGGAAGGAACCTCTTCTCCCTGTACAAGACAGAGAGTGTCCCTTTTGTGTCAAATAACATCTGGACCGTAGCCACACCTCCTCTTGGCTACTACAAAAATTAACCCTATGCTGTCTGAAATCAGGATAGGTGGCTAAGAAATTGGCTGAAGTGCACAGCCAGAGATATGTGGTCTGTTGGGAATTAAAGTAAATTTACTTATGGAATATTAGAAATGAATTATGTAGGTTGTAATAAATTATTTTATGTATTAAAAATTCGGAGAGATATAAATTAAAT
>NC_031797.1:22104-120687 GCF_001522545.3 Parus major | reverse complement strand
AGAATCTCCTTTGCATATGAGGAGACTCTGCCCGGACACTAGTTAACTCTATTATTCCATGCCAGGAAATCCATTCACTGGACGATCAGAGACACTTGGTGAACGGAACCTGCTTGGAATTTTAGCCCAAGGACATAAAACCTATAAAAACCGAAGCCTGGAAACCCTCAAACGTGGATTTGGGAATCCTATACCTTTGGTGTAGACCCTGTCCACCCAGCGCTGCGCTGACTATTTTATTGTGGTATTTTATCATTGTTGTTTTCTGTTGTTCATTAATAAATCTTTCTTTTAATTCATAATCACGAATTTGCCTTTGCATTTATAACATAGGTTGAAGTTTAATTGTAACTTGCTTACAGTCTAGCATGAGTGGGCCTTGCTCAAAGCTTGGTTTTGAGGTGAGCTGTAATGAACTCTGTGAACATGAACGGCTAAGCAGGGGAGGAACAGAAATCTGGAGAGCTTCAATAAGAGCTGAGACCTGGAGGGCCCCAAGATTACCTCAAGCTGGAAGAGAAGTCAATGGTCTGCTCACATGGACATGGAGAAAGAATGCAATAACGTGTTAGAAGACCTCATAATCATAAATTGCCACTGGACCAAGAGGCATGTACAGAGTGTATGAAGAGCATGTGAAGGTCAGATGCACAGACTGTGTGTGGATAAAAGTGCACACAGACTGTGAACAGATAAAGGCCCAGGGGTGGCTCTGTTCAGGGTCAGCCTCCTTGGTGGAGGCACTAGTTCAAGCTGAAATAAACTGGCTGCCTCATAACCTCAGAAGAGAAAGCTCTGGAGTGACCTCAACTGCAGCTTTTCAGTGCTTAAAGGGAGCTTATAAGAAAAGAGAGAGTGACTTTTTACACCGGCAGATAGTGAGAGGACAAAGGGGAATAGTTTTAGACTAAAAGAGGCGGAATTTAAATAACGGTGAGTCATTAGGAGGAATTTCTTCCTTGTGAGAGTGATGAGGCCCTGGCACAGGCTGCCCACAGAATCTGTGGCTGCCCCGTCTCTGGAAGTGTTCAGGTCCAGGTGGGACAGGGCTTGGAGCAACCTGGTCTAATGGAAATTCTCTGCCTGTGGCATGGGATGGAATGAGATGGGCTTTAAGGTTTGTGGGGTGCCCCCACCCAGCGAGGCAGAGATTTAGTTTCAGATAAGCATTGTTAAAGTGAGAGGCGTGGCTTTAAAGCTCGCTAAGTGTAAAATCCACCCTCTGCCTCAGGGGATGGGCCCTGAGAGCCAGGGAAGAGTTGCTCCACCCCAGACCCTCGTGGGGGTGACGGCCCAGGGGTTCTGACTGGTTCTGTGACACAGGGGTTTCTCCCCTGTTGTGTCCCTATTAGACCCCGACCTTAAACTCCACCCTGGTTTTGTCCCATAAAACCCGCCACCCTGCCTCTGTTTGTGTCTGTCTCTGGATCTGAGTTTGTTCCTGTGTTGAATAACTGGTTTCCTGAGCAGAAGCCCATCTCATTGAGTCCCATGCCAGTCAGCAGTAACTGTAGCCTCCCTGGACATGATCCTGCATCTGCGGAACACTAAAAAAGTCCCTACTAACTCAAACCTGTCCGTGATTCTATGACTATACACCTCCAGATTTAGGGTCTTTCTTTTGTGGTCTTGTGCAGAGCCTTCCTAAAATTCAATAGGCTGAAATTCTGAGGTTGGGTGCTGCAGTGCAAGGTACTAAAGCAGGTATCCATTCAGAGATGCTAAATGAAGAGGCAAGAACGCAATGAATTGTATAAGCATAGCCAAAACCATGGAAGTACAATTGTAAAAAAACAAGTGCTTACTTCCCCATCTAGTGGTTATATCCAGAAGGAAGAATGTTCTAGTAAATATAAGATGCTAGTCTCTGGAGGCTGGGGGTGTATGCATGCACTAAAATCAAACACCACAAATGTGGTCTTACGTGTTTTTGCACATTGATTCTATTTAGATGGACAAAGAGTTGCAGTTACAACTCTCTACGTCTTCTTTGCCTTCTATCTGCACAGCTCATTTCAGAGAATCCTTTAAGAGTGAAAGAAATCAAATTTATCACAAAAATCATAGAAAGGTATAGGTAGGGCAAGACATTTTGTACTTTAAGTTGCTGCTTGAAACAAAGCTGTCTGCAGAGTAGATCAGGTTATTCAGTCAAATTTGATCCAGCTAAATTTGAAACTCTCTAAGGATGGAGATTCATCACCTCAGTGAATATACCACCTTAGTCTATATACCAGTACTATTCCACCACTGTTCCACCACCTGGGGAAAGCACTTGAAGAAAACAAAGTCCTAGAAAAAGAATTGCTCCCAAGTCCTGCCAGGGAACGGGAATCCAGGTCCCCTTTTTCTTGCACACTGTGATGTCTGCAGATGAAGATGCTGTTTGTATAGATTCTTAGCACACTCTTAGGTTGTTCTATGAACTGGCTCAAACTGCCAGAGTCTAGCAGCAGTGCAGGGTGGTGAGTGGGATTTCTAAGCTTTTTAGTTCAGGCCTTGAATAGCCCTAAATATTGACAGCTTTGCTCATGCTTTCAGGCTCTAGAGTCTTGGACCAGTGTGCCTGGAGAATCAGAGCTCAGAAGCAGCACTGACATTGCAAGTTAATTAGAGAAGTGAACCTCAGACTATGAATGCTTCTAAGGCTGAGTATTTGTGAGTGGACTTAGTTGCCCTTGCACAAACACACTTTGCTAGAAGCAAGACACAACTTGTAACAACCCAGCTTGCTTCCTCTGAGAAAAAACATCAGAAAGGTAGCTTTAGTGACCCTCCCTTAGTGTTTTTAGCCCTTTGCCCCCAGGTCTTATGTTTTGACAAAACCCTTCAGTCCCTCATGTCAACAATCCCTGTTCTTTGCTCTCAGGGCCTCATAAGCCTCCTTCTTATTATCCCAGATCACCATCTAGTGGGTGCTGGAGATCCCACCACAGCCAGGGAGGACAGCTTTGCCATGGCCTAGGACATTTATCAGGCTGCTCTTTTGAGCAGCTCTTAAGTGATGCCTGGATGAGCAGAGCTGTGTGACAATGGGACATCATTGGAATTTTGGAGTTTCACTCAGCTGAGCTGTTGGTTACATGCAAAGCATTTAACAGAAAAAATCTTCCCCTTTTTATCAGTGGTGCCTTGGCCCATGCTGTTATAAGATCTGCAGCTGAAATTGTATACAATTCCTGGAAATGCTGAGTAAGCCCCCAAATAGCCCCTCATTTTCATAAAGCCAGACTGAGTTCTGGAGTGTGTTGAGCATGTGAGTAGCTTCACTCATGAATCAATTCACTCATAGGACATATTGATCATTCCACTTTAGCAAGTATTTTACCCTGTGAATTTTTCCACTGAAATAATTATAAATCCTTGCAGATGAGGATACTACAAGGAACTGAATTTAATAACAACCTGAAAATGTTCTGAAACTGCACCAGATACCAGAATAAAGATAAGGTGTAGGCTGTGTAGCTGGTTGGTTCCTCAAAGCTGTCACAAGATGACCTCATTCCTTACAGTTGGAGAAAGATTGATGGCTCCCTTTCCTCAGGGAAAAAAAATTATGATTCAGTCCTCACAAAAGAGGAAAGAAATGTTTCATAAGAAATCGCTTGCTGAGGTAGAACCTCTGAAAACATTAATGGTGGTAGCCAACATCACTATCATGTTAAAGACCCTCAGATGTGGGGTGTGTGGCCGACCCCACCCCATATACTTTAGGGTTAGGGTTACACGCAAGTATTAGTTTCCAGGGATGGACCACTGCCTTCACATTGCATGTTGCCTGAAAGCAGCTTAACAGATGTATTTTCTCTATTGTAATCTCCAGGAAACAAGTGCTTGGAAATATGTGGCTTGGACACTTCTCAGTCACCCAGTCTCATTAATATAGCAGTTTCTGGCTCAGGGTCATGATGTCACGGGAGGTGTGAGCTGCCACAAGAGGGAGCAGGACCTTAAATATTCTGAAGTGGATCTGTAAGACCCACAGAAATCATCTAGCAGCTGAGAAAGCATGTGACATCTATCAGTTGAGTGTGACATAAATCCATGCTGCTGTTGAAAAAGGAAACCTTATTCCTCTTAAGGTTGTTTGTCCTTGCCAGCTCCCCCAGAAAGACTTATCTGAGAAATAATTTCATCAGTGCAGAAACAAGATAAAAAAAGAGGTTTCAACTGAATCAGCTACAGCAGAACCTAACTTTTACAGAGTCCTGGCTGTATTTCCCAATTAATAATAATTACTGTACTGCTGAAAATCATAGAGGTATGGGCAGAATGTACCTCTGGAGGCCTCAAGTACAACCTTCTGCTTGATCCAGGTCTGCACCAGAAGCAGACAAGATAGTATATTTACTGACCTACATGGGATGAGCATCTAGAGACTGCCTTCTTGTCCAGGACACTGATAGAGCAATAGACCTAGAAGTGAGATAGTGATTACCTGTGGCGCTATCTTCACTCTAGAACCTCTGTTTCTTTTCTTGCTGATGAATGCTTATAACTATGGATCAAAATACCACTGTCATGCTGTGGAACAACTGTGAATGCTCCAAGATATGATTCCATCCAAATGACAGTCACAGACCACAGAGTGGTTTGGTTGTAGCTGGGGTTTTCTTTGTGAGGTGGTGGCTTTTTGCCTTTGTGGTTTGTTTTTTTGTTTGTTCATTTGTTTTTCTTTTGTTTGGTTGGTTTTCTGTGTGGGGTTTTTTGGTGGGTTTTTGTGTTTTTTGTGGTGGTGTTGTTCATGGGGTTTTTTGATGTTTTTTGTTTTTAGTTTTTTTTTGTTTTTTTTTTTTTTTTTGAGAGCTCAGCTGTGGAAAAATATTTAATTTTTCAAAGTCATAGTGACTTTTAGGCCATGTCCCTTTAGAAATACTGACCTAACAATAGTACTAATCAGAAAGTATGGCATTTATAGTATCTTAATGGCATGCACCCAAAATAGATTCTAGTTATATCAGCAAGTTGACAAGCTCATAGGGTACAGATAACTCTTGTAATTAATTTCTAAAAGTCACAAGAACTGTGAAGTTGGTGTGGGTGGAGCTTACTTTTTATTGAAATAATAAATTACTAGAATCACTGGTATTACTACAGATTTACTTGAAGGTAAATTAAATCACAATCAGAAACCTCCCAAAGCTGTTAGGATAAAACTGTTAATTTTCCTCTCTTACGTTAATGATTCTGAGAAGTATGGGCTCTAATTAGAACGTGAATAGAGAACATGACCTGCTGATTCTTAAGTGTAACTTTCTGAGTTGCATTCTTTCTATAGCACTCCCCTTAAATAGGTCACATCACTCACTATGCTGCTACCACACATTCATTAGAGAAGCACAGGACAGTAATTCCTATAATTAAAGTTGTCCAACATTTTTATGATAAAAGCATGTTCACAGTTTCTTATAAGTTTAATAGGTTTTAATGCTCTAAACTGAAATTTTCTATAATGGATATCTGTATCAGAGTAAGTACTTAAATTAAAAATGTAATTATTGTTTTTTAGACACATAATAAGTAATTACTCTGACTCTTGCTTTTCAAGACTAGTGTTTGGCTCAGTTTATAGGACATGTCTGCTTTGGGAAAGGAGCTTAATTCCATAAAGACTGAAGCTAAGTCATCCATGTTGTATATCCCTGAAACTTAGAGTTCTTGTGTGAATAGAAACATGCTAATTCTTTTGGCTAAATTCTCTGCAAATCATCTGCACCAAATGTTCTCCAGGGAAGAGGCACAGACAAGGTCTAGAACCACACACAGGCTCAGGTTGCCATGTGGACATCATGCAGCTGCCAGCACTAATGTCCAGCTGTGTAAGCTCCCAGTGGACATGCACAAAATAAAAAAAATCTTAAAAAGCTATTCAAGGTCTCAGGTTGTGATCAGAGGATATGCTAAAATCAGCTTTAAGTCAGCTGGGATCAAATAAAAAATGCTGCAGCCCCAGGTATCTGTGGGAGCTCCATGGCTGAAGCTCTACCCTCAGGGAAAATGGGGATGACTTGTTCAGAACCATGTAGCTTATTGACTAGTGGCAAGTTTATTTAAGCCAGGGAAGCATGGCAGGACCCATTTCAGGTGAAAAGCAACACTCTTAATGGTATTTTTCTTCTGCCTTGGTAGCTGGAGAGTGAGAGGTTAAAGAGAGCCTCCTGCTGCTTAAAGTGTCCCCTGGAATGCAGATGTGGTCTTCACTGATCTCCAGGACCCTTTAAAGCTGATGAAATGTGTCTGTTCAGTAACATGAGCCAGCTTTCATCCCCCTTCCCCTCCCCTCCCCAAGCCCACTGGATCCCACGGACTCATGTGGGCTGAGAGTTCTCAAGAGATTTTTGACTTGACCCTGTCTCTGAATCCTGTCTCAAAGCTCAGAGATCTGGGGAACTTCCTTGGTGGAAAGTAAGGCCAGGAAAGCTTTTGAAGTCCCTTGGCAGTGTCAACTTGGCTTTCCTAATACCACCTCTGCATGCAGAAGAAGTATTCCTATATTCCACTTCAGTAGACTGTCCTTGCTTTCATCCCATGTATAGTTTTTGCGTTCATTCACAAGTTCTATGTTTACCAAGTTGGTCTCCCAACACATTTACTTACTCCTCTAATTGCTGGGACAGACTGTTCTTGTGCTTGGAGGAAGTCTGTAACAAACTGCCAGCTCTTTTGAGCTTCTTTGTCCTTCAGAGCTAACTCTCACAGAATCTCACTTCACTTGAATAACCCAAAGTCATTCTCTTGAAGGGGCTGCAGCCTGCCACTTATCTTTCTGCCCCTCAGAAACACAATTTCAGTTGTTACACCCAACATGACCATTATAAAGTCCCCAAACATTCCTCTCTTGGTCATGAGTACCAGATACAGTTGGGTGTTCAGCTAAATTAGATGGCCTGTCTAGCAAGGGTAGTAAGAATTTGTCCTTAACATGCTTTAGAAAACACCTGGATTTCTTGTGCCCACTGTCTTGCAAATTCAACTGATAATGCAGCTTGCACTAGCAATCATGAACTCCAAAGAGTCCTGCCTGATCTATGGAAGTATTCCACCATATGCTGAAGACGGACATTTATTTACAGATAGGTATTCTGTATTTAAAGAGAAAGATCCTGTGTAGTGTTGTCAACATGCTGGAGGGAAGAGATACCATCCAGAAGGACCTGAACAGGCTGGAGAGGTGGGACTTAAAAATTTCTACAAAGCCAAGTGCAACTCCTGCACTTGTGTCAGGGCAATCCCAAACACAAACACAGGCTGAGGGGAGAATGGATTGAGAAAAGGCATGAGGAGAAGGACTTGTGGGTGCAAGTGGATAAGAAGCTCAACATGCCCTGGCCATGGGCACTGGCACACAGAAACCCCCCTGCTGTGCTGGGCTGATTCCCCCAGCATGGGCAGCAGGGGAGGGGAGAATTCTGCCCCTCTGCCCCACTCACGTGAGACCTCACATGCAGAGCTGCCTCCAGCCCTGGGGAACAACATCAGGAGAACGTGGAGGTGCTGGAGCCAGTCCAGAGGAGGCCACGGAGATGTTCCAAGGGCTGGAGCCCCTCTGCTCTGGGAACAGGCTGGGAGAGCTGGGGGTGTTCACCTGGAGAAGAAAAGGCTCTGGAGAGACATCAGAGCCCCTTCCAGTGCCTAAAGGGGCTCCAAGAGAGCTGGAGAGGGACTTTGAAAAGGAGTCTAGAATGACAGGACAAGGGGGAATGACTTCCCACTGCCAGAAGGCCAGGTTAGGTGGGATACTGGAGAGAAATTCTTGGCTAGTAGAAATTTCTGGCACAGGTTGCGCAAAGATGTGGCTGACCCACCCGAGTGTTCAAGTCCAAGTTGGATGTGGCTTGGTGCAACCTGGTCTAGAGGAAGGTGTCCCTGTCTACGGCAAGGAGGGGAATGAGATGGGCCTTAAGGTTCCTTGGAACCCAACCCATTCTGATTTTTTTTTTCTAAATTAGTGTCATTCATTTATTTTTACCAAGTTTTGTCAGTTCTGCTGTTATATTCCTGTTGGACAATTCTCCTAGCATGCAAACCAGATGGTTTCAAGTTGCAAAAGGAATCAGGAGCCTGGCCCTTGGATTCTGCCTTATGCTGGTATGATAGTTTGTGAGGGATGTAGTCAAATGATGGGCACTGTGCACGCTGTTGTTAAATGAGCCTTGAAGCAATCATTAGGGGTAAGATGAGAATCATGAATTGCTCAGTTTCTACTGCCTGTGCCAGCTGCTATTGATTAACGCATAGAGACTGAGACCATGTAGTCAGGGGAGCCCTGGTGCTCTGAAAAAAGCAGCCAACAAAATATGGGGCACCATCAAGGAAATGAGAGCACTAGCATGGTTACACACTGTACTCTTTGGACAGACCCTCTGTGACCATATAACACTCAGGTGCACGTACATTTTGAGCAGTGTGGACTTCTGTAGAGCAAGATGTCATAACAGTAAACACAGATGTATGGGATAGAGCAGCATCTTTCCAAAAAGAGATTTTCAGTCTGGAGAAAAGGTATGATCCATGACCGAAGTGAATGGTATGAAGCTGTGTCATGGGAGGTTTAGGTTGGATATTAAGCAAAGGATCCCCCAGAGGGTGGTCAGGCACTGACCAGGCTCCCCACAGCAGTGGTCACAAACCCAAGGCTGCAAGAGCTCAAGAAGCATTTGGACAATGCTCTCGGGACCAGGGTGGGACTGGTGGGCTATCCTGTGCAGCGCCAGGATTGATTTTGTTCTGGATACGAGTCAATGTTCAGGCTGACAGCATCCCAGAGGAGCTACGTCCCAATGCAGGTACTGCACGGGGATTGCTGCCCGGTGACCGGCCCGGGCTGCGGCACTGTGAACGCAGGACGTGGCACCAGCAGCAGCTCATGGCTTGCCCACTTGGGCTCCGCAGCCACGGGAGGAAGTGCGGAGAGCAAAGCCGCGTACGGGACGGAGACCCGCGGGTAACTGGCCCCGCTCCGACGGCCGCGGCTACCACGGTACACATGCCGCGCGGGCCGCAGGGACTAATAGGGCCCAGGGGATGCTGCCCAGACCGGCCACCCGGCGCTGCGGAACCGGTTAAGAACCGATTGGGATCCGACTGGGCACCGCGCGCAGCTCGCGAGTCCGCCGGGCCGGCCCCACCCTCCACGCACGCGCGGGGCCGGCTCGGGGCGGCCGTAAATCGGGGCGTGCGCGGCGTGCGGGGCCCGCAGCGAGCGGTGCCGTCCGGTTGCGCGATGCATTGTGGGTGCGGCTGAGGAAGTAAAATGGCGGACCTGGCAAACGAAGGTAGGCGGGAGTTCCAGGCGTTGCTACTCTGGCCCACAGCGGCCCCGCGCTGCCGTGGGCCCCGGCCCGGCGAGGCCCGGCGATCCGTGTTCAGGGCCGTGTCCGGGAGCGCCACCTCCCCGCGGTCTTCCTGGTCCCAGTGGGGCCAGCGGCCGGACAAAGGGAGCGCCTTGGCCGGGCCACCGCGCTGTCCGCGAGGCGGGGACGGACGAAGCCAGGTTGGGGCCTGCGTCCTTAGGTGCTTCCCGCGGGTCGCTGCTCCCTGGACATGGACAGCGGGCCCGGTGCAGTGCGCGGGCCCTGGAGCGCGGCAGCGAGCGCTGCGTCCCGGCCCTGGCTTTGAGCCGCTTTGTGCGCCGCCTTGTCCAGTTGCTTTTTGAAGTTGTTGTCCACAACTTTCGCACCACTGTAAATCTTTCCTTTGCTTACAGTCATATTAATATTTTCTTTAGCTAAAACGATTAATAGAAGGGCTCTGTAAAACAAGATCGGGTACCATAGTAGTATTGTATTTTCTTGAGCTGAAATCATCAGAGTTCTGCTAGTAAACTGGCTTCACGTTTTTCTGAAGAGCTTTAGGAGAACGTGGGCTGCAGTATTGCAGTATTTGGGTATTCTGCCCCAAGGTGTGTACAGTGGTGTTTTAAGTGGCAGTGGGTATCTATATTTTGCCTTGGGGAATAACAAATGTCTCTCAGTGTTTTGGCAAAAGCTAGTTTGCCCTGCTGTCACTGTTGTTTCTCATAATTTCTCTCAGCTAATGGAAGAGGGAAAGAAATACCCAGAGGGAGGTGAATGGAAGCACGTGTGAGGCCCCTTCTTTCAGGATTGTTTCTTACTTTTGAACTCTGTGTCAGTGGCAATTACTGTTCTGATATTAATGTTAAACAACAGGAAGAAAATAAATGTAGGTGCAGCCTTTGAAGATGAAGCCTACAAACAACTAACAATACTATTACACTTAACAAATCCTGTGATGCGGCATGTCTTAGACTGTTGACTTCAAGACTCAAGATGAATTGTCAGTGCCCGAGGAGGCATGATAAGTGGTCTCAAGAATAGTAGTAGGTAAATCTGTTATGCAATTTATGAGAAACTGAATGTCAATATTTAATTTATATACTGCCATTATAATTACCTTATAATAAATTTTAATGAGTTCTTCCATTCTCTTAGAACCAGAAGCTTGGCAATAGTTATCTTAAGTCATGCAAGCCCCTCACTTTACCTCCCCTTTCTGCTGCTTAGAGTTTACCAGTATTTATTACATCTTTTGATGATGACTTGTTGTGTATTTCTATCTCTACTTCTGTTTTTCTGCAGGGTCTTATAGACTATCTAGGATAGCAAGGGGGAGTGTGATCCTATCCTTATGACCCTTTCCTGCCTTCAGAGGCTTACCTCACCTGTAAACATCTTTAGTTTATATTCACCAGTCTTTCCAGAGTTGTCCCCTTCAGTTGTTGCTGTTCTGCTGCTTCTTGCAGTAAGAATGTGATACAATCTTTCCTCAGACGAAGCAAGATCAGCTGCTTTGGAACTGTTGTCGTCTCCTTCTAATATCATTAGATAGACTGTTATTAGATATAGATATTATATAGATAGATAATTAATTATAGATGTTATGTAGACTGTTGCTAGTTTTGTTCCCTTCAGTTCCATATTTGAGGTGTATGTTCTTTGTGTAACAGTGGAAATATATGCGCTTCCTGGAATTCGCATCTTTCTGCTGAAACTTGGAGAATTCTTTTGTCTTTCTACTTGGCTTATTTGCGCTCTGTTATGGCAAGGATCTTCTCAGATGACTGTTTTCTCCTCATACTTAAACACATCAGTTAGTTTTATTTTTCCATTGTTTAGGTGAATACTTTACTTCCTCGTGCCCAGATATTTTCGCCAAAATATGTCAAGTAACTATTTTGGTACGGATAATTCTTTGACCTTCTGCTTCATATTGGTCTTCTATTGTTCATGGCATTTGATAGCTCAATGTTCATGTTCACAAAAAAGTGTGATTACAGAAAAGTTCTTAAGGTTCCTTAATTTTGATTGATCTGTACAACAGTACTGTCTCAATCATACTTGGTTGTGAGGTGTGAAGCCAATTATACATACTACTATGACACCTAGTAGACACAAGTACCTTGAATGAGGTTTCAGTCATTCTTGCAGACTGTTTTTGTTCGGCATGTTTAAACAGTAGGTTTTATAGTAGAGATCGTCTTCGTGGGTGACTTAGGTACTAGAAATCCAGACTTGGTGCCATGTACATCTGTGATGTGGCGAAAACTTGTTCGACTTGGGCCACAAGAATACACTTCTGCTTTAGCAACAATGAAGCGGGATGACTGGAGGAGACCATGCTGGATATGGTGAAGAAGCTCTGAGCATATCCAGATACTGTGCATGGCCCCATACAGGCAACAATTGCAGCTGTGGGAACATGTATGCAAAACTTCCAAGACAAAATAGAGGAGAAACTCGGGGAGGACCTTCTTCCAGTCTCGATGGTACAGACCGTCGTCTGTCCATGCAGGTGAAACTCAAGATTTTGACTTGTTTGATTACTGCAACAAACCTTTTCCTGGCCTTGAAAAGTACGGAGTTTCATGCTGCCTGTATCCTCTCACCTTACTAATGCAAAGCGCTTTTAACCTGTAACTTTTACCATGGCACCTGTCGTTCACTGGTGTTTCTGTTTCCAACAGTATATTAGCTATCTTTACCTTCTAGGTTCTGATGTCTCTTAGACTATTGAATGTTTTACATCACTGCTGAGCTGTCAGTACTGCCTCCAAGTAACCATTTTACTAATGTCCTTTGCAGTTTCAAACTGTTTTAATGGATTTTCTTTCTGTGATGCATTTCTTCAAAGCTTCAAGCATTTCCTCTAATAATTACTTATTTTTTTCATTTTTCTTATTCCTCAAATCTTCTTCATCCACCTATCCTAGTGAGTAGGTAAAACTGCTCCCCTACCTCTTAATATAGGAGTGATGACCTACCTTATCTTGACAGAAGAAGATTGTTGGTTTAAGGGAGTCCTCTACTTCATAGAAGGGGGCTAAAAGATGAGGTAGTCACAGTGTCACTTTCCAAAGAAGTTTGTACAATGAAGTTTCCTAGGAACAGATCCTGGTCTTGGCTTTGCCTGACATGGTGGGAGACGAGCTATTAAGTGTGAAGCTAATGAAGAGGAGGAGAGAGAAACTTCTCCCTAGCTGTGTGAAGTTTGATTGACTTTGCTGCAAATATTTAGTGACATTGTGATAAAGGTTTTGGGGACTGTAATTTTGAGGGTGATTATTGAAAAACCAGGATTTTAGACTGGTAAGCACAATTGTTAATGGTACTAATGTATAAAGTAGTTACTGAATGTTCTTAGAAACTTTCTTTGAAGTCTTTGTACTTCACTGCCACATGTGTTAAGTGTCAGTTTTAAGACAATCCAGCTAGAATACTAAAGAGAACCAGCACCTTCCTGTTCGTCCCATATATTTATGGGAACCTGAATGCTTTTCTCATTAACTTGCAGCTAATACACAACTAGGAATTTGCTTATCTATAACTTACTGCTGAAGCTGCACTTTTAAGACAACAGGATCCCCTTGTATGGGGAATTAATTACTTTATCTTTCTAGTGGCTGAAAGGTGATACAAATTTTTCTCAGGGCTAAAATTTGATGGATGTGTTCACATTTCCCTTTCAGGAGGTGTCTGCAACTTACTTGGCTTTATGAAATTGCTGAGCATACAGTTCACAGTCATAAGAGGTTTACTGTATGTAACTGCCTTAAGTTAATTAGAGGCTAGAGAGCAGTGGTGCAGGAAGGGACCTGGGGGTTCTGGTCGATGACAAGTTGGATCTGAGTCAGCAGTGGCCTGGAGCCAGGAGGGCCAGACATGTCCTGGGGGGCATCAGGCCAACTGGGCAAGGGAGGGGGGATTGTGTCTTTCTGATCTGCACTGGGGCAGCCTCACCTTGAGTTCTGGGGGCAGTTTTGGGCACCACAGTTTAAAAAAGACATTAAGCTAATAGTGAGTGCCCAAAGAAGTGCTGCAAGTATGGGGAAGGGTCTAGAGGGGAAGCCATATGAGGAGCTGCTGAGGGCACTTGGTTTGTTCAGCCCAGAGAAGGGGAGACTGAGTGGAAACCCAATGCAGTCTTCAACCTCCTCGTGAGGGGCAGGTACCAATCTCTACACTCTCATTACCAATGACAGAGCTTGAGGAAACAGCATCAGTCTGAGTCAGGGGAGGTTTAGCTTGGATACCGGGAAGAGATTTTTCACGCAGAGGGAGGCTGAGTATATAACACTTCTCAGGGCAGTGGTCATGGCACTAAGCCTGAGTTCAGGAAGTGTTTGGACAATGCTCTGTCACTTGGTGGCCTTTTTGGGGTGCCCTCTGCAGGTCCAGGAGTTGGACTCAGTGTTCCTAATGGGTCCCTTCCAACTCAGCCTATTTTATGATTTTATGAAATGCATAGAAGGTGAGCAAACTGAAGTAGCTCCTTTCAGACTAATCAATATAATTTCTTTAGCAGACCTGTAGGATGGTGACATTGCTTCTGTGCTGTTTTGGTGGTGGGGGGATGCAAGGGATTGGGGGTTGCCCTGATTGTTCATTCTGCTTGTCTCATGATAGATTTTGGACAGAGGAACATCTGCTGTTACTTTGAGGGAAGATGTCACATTCACCACTGACTCTGTCTGCAGAATCTAGAAACAAAAATTTTTTTCCCCCCTCATGGTGACTTCAAATGGATTAGTGGGTGCAAAGTTAGGCTGAGTGACTTGTCCTAATAATTTATACCCAGGCAGCACCATAAAGATCTATTTAATTGATAAGACAGAACTATCTAAATGCTTTAATACTTCCTGTTAACACTATTTTGATTTCTTTATATATATTTTATCCACATTACAAAGTAGTT
The DNA here is from genome assembly GCF_001522545.3 of Parus major. Classification (NCBI taxonomy): domain Eukaryota; kingdom Metazoa; phylum Chordata; class Aves; order Passeriformes; family Paridae; genus Parus; species Parus major. Next base: position 106,476 of record NC_031797.1, on the reverse strand, counting down.
GGCTTGCCTTATGGCTTTGTTTTTCCTCATACAAAAATAAGCTACTTTTTTCTTTTCTGACTTGTAACATTTGCAGAAGTATCTTTTCCCCATGTCAGTTCTATTCATCATGACATCACTTGTGAAGTCTGACCATGAATTATCCAGTTGTGTTTCTTATTCTTTCTGATATGAAGTATGGCTGGATTTTGCTTGTGGAGGTCTTTCTGCAGATAAGCTCTTAGTGGCAGCTTACTCTTTGCTCTGAGTCTATTGTTAGCTATTGAAAGAGAATCTTGTGTTGTTATCAACACCTTTTGAATTTTATAGTGCCACAAATTGTCTGTATCTCTTCATATGTTACATTTAGCATGCTTATTCTGCTCTTCATAATGTAAATGGTGAAAAAATCCCCAGGAGCATTTATTGTGGCCTGCAATGTTCCAACAATCATATTTAAACCTATCTTTGAACTTTTTATTTTCTTGACTCTTAGATAAGTGTTTCACAAGTGATAAATTACCACTCCGAGTATTTTCAGTCAGTTAACAGCGTTATTGCTCTTCTTTGTAACACTCATTCATTGTTCACAGGTATGCCTTTTCTCTCAGGTGGTGTATTACAAAGAGTTACAGCTGGAGTAGCTATTCCAAATTTATATGCTTCTGGTGTTGAAGAGTACTTGAAATTGGAAGCAAGGACTTGCTTGCCAAGAAGTTGCGCTGTAGGTTGTTTTTTTTCCTGCCTCATGTAGTTTTCCATGTAATCAGGCACTATTTCTAAGTGTAATTTGGAGTGAATTTAAAAAGAAAAAATGTTTGAAACATTGTAGTTCTCAACTTTAAAAATAAATTCTTGTCCTAATAATGTGGCTACAGCAGATCTGGTGAGGTCTTGAAAGTTGTTTCCATGACATGGTTCCTTCTAAAATTTAAAGTTTAACATGAATCACTGAGATAAGCATGTCCTGTAAAGAGAGTGGGAGTGTTCAGCCTAGATGAAAGAAGTCTTCAGAGAGGCACATCTGGATCCAATCAGGGTCTGTCAGGAGGTTATTAGACAGACCCAGGCCCATCAGAGTGGTGTATATTGAAAGGACAAAGACAAAAGGGGAGAGGTGGAATGGTATGTTCAGACTGGAAACAGAGAAAAGGTTGGGTTTTTCTGGTGGTGGTAGGTTTTTTTTTTTTTCACCATGAGGGCAGTCAAGCAGTAGGGAAGAGATTACCCTGCTTAGCCTCCATCCTTGGATGTTAACCTGATTAACCTGGCCTGACATCATAACTGACCTTACTTGAAGCAGGAGATTGGACTAGAGACGTCCAACCTCATTTATGGTGTGTCCTTATGGGAGAGGCCCAATGGGCTCAGCAGTGAAGAAGGTGACTGCTTATCTGGCCCTTGTCACTGCTGTGCCATGTAATATACTCTGTGAGCCTGAGAACTCTACAGAGATATACACTTCTGAAGGTGTTCCTTTCTATTTTCATAAGAACCCATGGTTTGGGTTGGAAGAGACCACTGCAGACACCCACCCACCCGCCCCCACCCCCCAACCTCCCAGTGTTCAGGGATACCTTCCACTAGACCAGGTTGCTCCAATCCGCATCCAGCCTGGCCTTGAATATTGCCAGGGATGCCGTCCAGAGGTCCATGAAGTAACCTGTGCCAGGGCCTCACCACCCTCACAGGGAAGAATTTCTTTCTAATATCTCATCTAAATTTACCTTCTGTCAGTTTGAAGCCATTCTTCCTTGTCCAAAGTTCCACTTCTGTGGAGCGCCTTTAGGCACTGGAAGGGGCTCTGATGTCTCTCCAGAGCCTTTTCTTCTCCAGGTGAACACCCCCAGCTCTCCCAGCCTGTTTCCAGAGCAGAGGGACTCCAGCCCTTGGAACATCTCCGTGGCCTCCTCTGGACTGGCTCCAGCAGCTCCACGTTCTCCTGATGTTGTTCCCCAGGGCTGGAGGCAGCTCTGCATGTGAGGTCTCACGTGAGTGGGGCAGAGGGGCAGAATTCTCCCCTCCCCTGCTGCCCATGCTGGGGGAATCAGCCCAGCACAGCAGGGGGGTTTCTGTGTGCCAGTGCCCATGGCCAGGGCATGTTGAGCTTCTTATCCACTTGCACCCACAAGTCCTTCTCCTCATGCCTTTTCTCAATCCATTCTCCCCTCAGCCTGTGTTTGTGTTTGGGATTGCCCTGACACAAGTGCAGGAGTTGCACTTGGCTTTGTAGACATGCATAAGGTTTGCACGGTCCTACCTCTCCAGCCTGTCTGGATGACATCCCTTCCCTCCAGCGTATCAGCCACACCACACAGCTTGGTGTCATTGGCACCACATTCTTGTGGGTGCTCTCAATCCCACTGTTCAAGTCGCCAACAGAGATATTAAGCAGTGCTGGTCCCAAACTTGGTTTCCACTTTGACAGTGAGCTATTGACTGCAACCCTGAGTGCAGCCACCAGCAAATTCCTTATCCAGGGAGTGGTCTGTCTGTCCAATTTGGAGAGAAGTATCTCCTGTGGGACAGTGTCAAATGTTCTGCACAAGTCTAGGTAGACTCTCAGTTGCTTTTCCCTTGTCCACCAACACTGTAACACAGACCGAACCAAATTTGTCAGGTGTGGTTTGCTCTAAGTGAAGCCATGTTGGCTCTTGCCAATCACTGTTATTTTCCATGTGCCTTAGCACAGTTTCCAGGAGGGTCTGCTCCATGATTTTGCCAGGCACAGAAGTGAGGCCGGCCAGCCTGTAGTGCCCCAAGTCAGCCTTTTCTCCATTTTTGTAAAGGGGGTTATATTTCCCCTTTTCCAGTGTCATGGGGTGACTTTACCTTTAAGGTGGTTACGGGAGCTAAGGAAGTTGAAGTTGCTGGGGACTGAGGGGAGTTTTTTCTCCTGACCAATTATTACTGGGAATTGACAGCAGTTTTGACCATTGAAAAGTGGGATCAACTTGTGAACCCTACCTTAAGATGTAAAGCCAGAGCTCTCTTGTTCTCTTTGTTTCCTGGCTGTGAAAGGTAACAGAGCTCCAGCTGGCCTCCTGTTCCCTGCCATGCGGCCCGGGCAGGGGCTGGGCTGGGCCCAGCTGCTCCTGGCCGGGAGATGGGGCCTGCAGGGCTTGCCCTGGGCTCTGGCCGGGCCAGGCCGGTCCCTGACAGAATTCAAGACTGCCGAGTAAAGAAAGGAAAAAGCTCTTGACCTGTGGCAAGCTGAGACAGTGACTCAAAAGCCTGAGCAAGATTTTAACCCTTTCCTTACCCAGATGAGACTTGCAGATTAATCTTTTTTTATCCAGAGAAAGAAAAAGAGAGTAATCAATATGTAAAGAGACTTTATAAACTATCAGAGACAGTAAAGAAAAGAATTAAGTTTCAGAAAAGGTAGAGAATAAGGAGATGCTTTATGAGCTGAAATACCTTTCTGTTGAGGCTATGGAAATGGACAACAAGGTCTTGAAAAAACTCCTTTAATTCATGACAGTATATAGGGAGGAATAGAGTGTTCAAAGTGTAAATTTTGAGTAAAAAGAGTGATTGTGATACAGTGAAGTGCTGGAACAGTGAAGCGAAGATTTGAAGCCTTGGGGGGCAATGAGAAAACTGTTTTCTAGTGAAGCTCACAGAGACAGATGAAAAGAACTTTTGCCTTTGAATAACTCGTCCTTAAAATGACATCCCTAGACTTATGGCCCATAACACACCTCAGAGTGATGTGAAATGGGAGGAGTGAGCTCTGATGACAGATTTCTGAGCAGCTGACATGAGGGAAATAGAAAATTATAACAGAAGTAGTTTTCTTGTGAGAAACTCCATAGATTAACAGAAAGAGACTTCTGTTTCTCTACAAAGACTGATGAAAAGACTGTAGCAGGAATTGGGACTGTTTTAACCATCAAAGTTCCAAAGGTTTTGTCTCTGTTGTCATGTGAACAAAGGAATGGTGGGTAGTAAGGGATAAAAAGGGTTTTCTGGAAGTTTATTCTGGTGTTCTTATTCTTGTAGATTGTTAATAAACTTTCTTTATTCCTTTTAAGTTTTAAGCCTGTTTTGCTCTTGTTCTAATCCATATCTCACAGCAAAAAATAAATAATCTTTTTTAGTTACTGGTTTAAAACCACAACATCCAGTCACTGGGAACTTCTTCAGATGGCCATGACTTCTCAATGAATGGAGAATGGCTTAGTCACTTCCTCTGACAATCCCTTAGGACTCATAGATGCATTTTATCAGTGCCCATGGCCTTGTGCGCCTTCAGCTTCCTTAGATGGTCTCAAGCCTTTTCCTATAGCAGGTGGTTCTTCATTCTGCCAGTGCCTGCTGCTTTCTCCTTTTATAACTTGGGTGGAGTGTTTGGAGCAGTTCTTCTGGAACACAGAGTCAAAGATATCATTGAGTACCTCAGCTCTCCATATCCACGGAAACCAGGTCTCCTGTTTCCTGCTGGAGAGGGTTCCCAGCCTCTCTTGTTTCTCTTTTCCCCAGCCTTTCTCGTATCACCAATGTACCTACAAAAGCTTTTCTTGTTGCCCTGGACCCCTTGGATTTTTTTTCAAGGAGTCATTTCATGCTGCAATAAAGGTCTGACACCTTGTGGCTGCTAGAGGTGCACCAGCTGCAGTGGTTGCATTCATGTGAGTGGATATTTTGCCTAGCTGTGGGAAATGAGGTTGCCATGGGAGTTTGCTACAGCTACTAGTGGTCACACATCTAGGTTAAAAATCTCATAGTAAATAGTATATATGACTTGAAGATTTTATCTCTTCATGAGCTATGGAGGTAGTATTTTCTGTTTCTGCATTCTGATTTTAATAGTACATGTTTTTCTGACAGCACATAGGGCATTTATTGATAGTTAATGACTTGATGGTAAAATATGTTAAAGAAATTTAGCCTGTGAAATCCAACTCTTGGAGGTTTTTGTAGTTATTCTTGCAGGTTGAAATACCTGCAAAGTGAATAAGCTGCAGGAATGAGTTCTGTGGATTCAGCTGGTTTTCAGTTGTGGATTCAATTTGATTTGACAGCCTAAAACCATTCAGGTTTGTATGATTCCAGATCTTGAGATTGGAGAGGTACTGTCTCTGATGCTAATTATTGAAGTGTGCTTTCCTTTTTACATGCTTGGACTTCACCTGAACACCTTTATGAGTGCCAACTTAGAAACATGGCAAAACAAAGATCTGGAGAAATGTTGATTTTCTAACTATCTGCTTCTCTGAAGAAAAAAAAAAAGAAGTCTAATCCTCAATTTTTAAGAACTATGTGCTCTGACTGCTCATCGCCTGTTGAAGGAGAGCTCATGTTCTCTTACATGAATTCTACCTGAAGTTTGAAGGTTGAGGGTTTTTCCTTCATATATCGTGCTTTATTTTCTTTATAAGTAGCTGACAGGTTAGTGGACCTGGCAGATCCATTTTACCACAGGTCATTCCTCAGACACCCTGCTTAACAAAAGCATGCTTGGCCATCTGGCCCAGAGGTTGACTAGTACAAGTAACAGTGGAACTCTTCTTTTGAACCAGCATTTGACTAGAAAAACCAAAGAGCTACCTAACATCTGCAAAACTAAAACCTAGTATGTGTGTTCTTCTGTTGATGGAAACATGGTATGTGTAAGTGCTTTTGTATGAAAAGCATGAAATGGTAGAGAGCTCTACATAAATGCATTTAAAAACATAACTAGAAATAGGAACCAAAAGCAGGAGCTGGACATTTGAATGGGAAATTTGACACTAGAATTTTTACCAAGTGCAGAAATGGATGATTGAGGGCAGTAATACTTTGCTTTTGATGCCTTCAATGAAAATGGTTAACCAAAATTTAAATAAGGCTTAGAAAAATATGCAGTATTTAATGATGGTAGTCAGATTAGGCAATCCAGTGATCCCTTCTTGCTTTGGGTTAGAATTAGGGAGATATTTCTAGCACTGTGTTCTTGTTGCAGACTTCAGAAAGAACGCAATGAACAAGTGTTCCCTGTGTCTGTTCCTGAGTAAGCACTGGTACAGTTGTTAGCTCTGAGTGCCTGTTGTCTCATCATCATTCCTGACCCTGTCAGTTTGTCTCACAATCAACAAGATCAGTAGTGAAATTCTTGGTCCTTGAATACTGGATGACTGTGTTCCTTCAGTGCACAAAGACTATCAAATGTTGCACCAGTATTCCCTTTTTCAGGTGTATTAACAGGCCTGGCCGTAGTTTGCTTTATTAGATCCTTCTGCCATTCTCATTTGTTATAGCTGGATGCAATGTCAAATAGTTGGAGTTTTTTCACTCTGTTTTTGTTTGTTTTTCTTTCATCTGTTTCTTTTTTTCCTGGGAGCTTTCTGCTGTTCTGGACATCTGTCTTTTTTTTTCCCCAAGTGCTTAGTTTTCAATCACTGGACTCCATCTCCTATTTTGTTGTGTTACTTTGCATCAATTTCTCTGGCTACCCATTATGTCTTTCACCAGTTTTCCCATGCTTTTCTCTTCACTCTGCATTGTTGTTGGATCTGTTTTTCTTTGCTTTCTTCTCTCTCAGTACCTCAGTCCTTTATTATGCATTAGACAGACAAGTAGTTTTTTGTTTGGTTCTCCTTGGTATTTGTGGAATTTGGTGCAGGAGTCTCTTGTAAGGTGTGCATGACAATCAAGCTTCACATTCTGGTCGATCTCCCTATTAATTGGTTTGGCAGAGGGCAGGCTGCTGTAGCAGTAGCACTAATGAACACTAAAGTATACCACATGTTATTAAGAAATAACTGTCACTTTGAAGTCAAGGGTCAACAGCTTGGCCATTGCCTCAGTGAAGCCTTCCACAGGCAGGTTATGCTGAGGCCAAGGGAATGAAAATGGATCCATGGCTTGTTTCAACACACTCTGGTTCTTGGGACAGGTATTAATTTAAGGGTCTGTATTGTTTTCACTTCTGAAATGGATTGTCTGCATTGCTCTTATTAATAAGCATTTTTAAGATTCTGCAGTATTTGATGGATAGATTAACTTAAAAAATAAAGGGAAAAAAAGAGCAGGCAAAATGATGTCGTAAATAGTTTAATTTCTTGATTAATTTTACCTTTTATAGAACAAGTTATGCCAATCTTGCAAGATCGGTCTTGCAGTGTTTTTTTGCTTTGCTGGGCTATCCTTTTGAGTTAGATCCACAGAAAAGTAGAAGGAGGCTCTTCTACCTTCACAATTAAATGCACTGTTCTGGTAATTATTTTCATAATTTTGTGTATGTGAATTAAAATTTAACTTTTTCAGCCAAACTGATCTAACACTAGCATTTCCCAAATGGACAGTTTCATCCCTTTTTCCTTATATGGTGATCTAAGCACTTTACTGATGCTGCAGCTGATTTATGGAAGATTTTGTGATAATGTTCTTTTTTTTTGTCCAAGGTAATTCTTCTTGTTAGCTTTATATTCCCTTTTTTTTATGCCTTTCAAGCTCTGAAAGTTTTAAAATTTTTAATTTTCTTAGATGTCTAAACTTGTTTATAGGACTGGATAATTGCAAAGTTGGAACTTTTTGGCTTACTTCTTTGCAAATCTAGCTCTTCCTAAATCCCATTTTCCGGACTGAAAGATAGACTGAAATATTGTACTCATCTTTAGCCCTACAAACATGGAGGAGGGCTGCTGACTGCATAGTGCATGTGCAGCTTCTCAAGTATAACTCAAACACAAGGTGCACCAGTTTGTTGAACTCTGAGGAATTCTCTGCTTTATCACTCCTCCTGTGTATGTATATTTTTGTTATTCAGGACACTGAGATTGTTGTGGAATCTTGAAGGACAATGGAAATACACACTCATTCTAGACATTGATTCGGCTCTTGTAGACTAGATGCTGATGTGCTTATTAGAAAATAGCATTCTGCTAATATTTGATTCAGAGCTTTAAGATGAAAGTACATGTAGTCTTAAATTATGCAGAAAAGACTGGTCCCTCTTTAATATGTAATACATCCGGTTTGAATTTTAGACCTGCACATAGTGATTTAGGACTTTTCTAAAGTTTTCAATGATAATGAAATACTAGTGAAATCAAATGTCAGTGTTAGGTGACCTTTGAGAAGGGGATATGTACGGGTGTACATCAAACTTCCTTTTCATTAATGCGTGACAATGGGGAAGGAAAAGCATCTGGTCAGCTAGTGAACTGCTGCAGCAAAGGGTCTTTTCCTTCTGATGTACTAAAATATGGTACAAGTAATAGATTTAAAGCCATCTGAAGGGGAAACAAATAACTTTCAGACATTAATTGTGTTGTTTGCCTTAAAACACTCCCTTTTACTTCTGGAGATCAAGTCCTTATAAACATCTGTTACCAGGAACTGGTAGAAACAGTATGTGTAACTGAGATATAAACAGCTTAGGGATTCATTGTTGGTAAAAGCATCATAGAACATAACATTTTCATAATAGTCAATATAAATGTGGTTGGAAAAAGCCCCAATGATTTCTCTTTTTACAGAAAAACCTGCCATTGCTCCACCTGTCTTTGTATTTCAGAAGGATAAAGCGCAGAAGGTAAGGAGATACTGATACTTTTTTTTGGTTTTGTTCTTAGCCATGACTCCTTCCTTCCATGGTGATCAGCCCTTTGTCTATATTGCTGTGAAGCTGAAGATGGCTAGTAGACCATTAACATCATTAATGGGCATAGGGAAAACAGGTACTGAAGGGCTAAAAGTGGGAAGAATGAAAGTGGGAATAAAAGTGGGAATATGGTGGTTTCACAATACAGGTAGCTGTTCAGACAGAAGATGGACCAATGTGGAAGAAAATGTGGTGAAGGTGTGTCTTGAATATGTTGCAGAGGAGTGCTGACACTTGAGTTGCATGACAAAGCTACAAAATTTGTTTTTCTGATAATAGGGTTGAGATAAACCAAAGAAAACTGGTCCAGATTATTGTTTTTTACTTCAGTGTATTTAAATGTCTCTCATATCTTTGGTTAGTATGCTGTGAAGTGTCTAGTTACCTTGGGAAATAGTAATTCTGTTCCATTATCTCAATAGGGTGTTTAATTCTGTCTGGTTAATAGTAAAAGCTACTAAGATTTATGGTGGGGAAAAAAAATTAAATCAGTTACTCTTGTTTCTGTTGAAGATGGTGGGAACCAAGAGAGGTTCCTGTTGGATCACTGGATTGTTTTGTTATCTGTGGAGTCAGAAATGTTTGAATTGAAATACTGAACCATTTTTCAGTTGATAGCTTTTCTTTGGTTTGGAAAAAGTACCAGACTCAAGCTTTCTCACAGGTTCAGTAGGCATATTCCTCAGCAGGAGCTAAATAGTTTCTCAGCCTGTAAAGGTTTTGAGTCTGCTGTCCTCCTAATATTAGCTAATCAAATTAAATCTGCCAGAGAGTAAGTACTTTCAAGACATTATTTTAATTACATTTTTACAGCGGCTGTTTATGTATACCTTGGAATGAAGGGAGTGGTAGTGTTTGCGCTACCAATTTTGATCATGTTTCCTTTTAGGAAGCAGCTTCCAGTCAACCACTGTTGCTTAGACTGTTCTGAAGTTGCATCATGGTGAGTGTTCTCTGCAGGTGTCCTTTACCCTGGTGGTGATCATAGCAGTGTGCAATCCAGGCAGAGTGACATGGTCCTGTGTCCTTTTTTGCTGGACTAGTCTTTACATGCCAATACCATACAGATAGCAATTCTTGTACTCACGAGTTCCTTCATGTTGTACATTTGCTTCTGCACTCCTCCAGAGGCCTGCACACTGCATGCCTTCAGCATTAAGCTGTGCAAGGCCCTGCATTGGGCTGTGAGTCAGCTCTGTTTCACTCTGATTGGTCTCAACAAAATATTTGTAAAAATATATTAATAAAAGGCATAATGTATTCTGGGGCTGTCAGAGAGGATCCAGGGAGGGAGATCTGTGATTTAATCTGCGCAGCTGCCTCTGAGGATGCTGAGGTGGTGCTGAGCAGGTAACTATTCAGGCCTCTGCCTCAGCACAGACAGAAAGTCTGGCTTTGTTGGGTGAAGGGTCTGTGGGTTCCTGAGCATCTTGAAGGCACATGATTTAGAGATAAGTTGATCTAAATACCAAGTGGTGGTGATGCTGTCGTGCTGCTGCTTTGGGCATGGAATAAGTCTGTCTTGGGTGGAGAATAGGGCCTGTTCCTTGAAACAGATCAGAGAGTCTAGTAGTAGCATCTGTCAGTTAGTTGCCAATTTTCAAAGTAGTAACAGATATGAATGCTTGTGCTAAACTATGTATTGCATGGAGATGTCAGATTTTTTTAAAAGGGGAAGGGGGGAGTGATTAATAATTTTAGTAGCTTTTATTGTGGTGTATTTGACACTGCAGAGAGGGACTTGTAGAAGCATCAGTGCTGTGCTTCTTGCAGTTTGATTAAATTAAGGGCTTTTTGGTCATGCCAATAGTTGTCTTTCATAGTATAGATACAATAGCAGTATAGTCAGAACATGATGCTGTGAGCACAAAGTTACAGCCATTTAATCCATACTGTATGTATCAGAATATAGCATTCAGGCTAGCTTTAATCAACTTAATTAAGGAAAAGTGCCTCAGGTTACATACTGGTTGAGATCTTTCACTGTATTTTCAGAAAGACATAATAGCTAAGTGTTCTGAAGAAGGGTAAACTCTGTTACTGTTTCTGTAAAAGGCGCTTGATTAAGTACATTGCCTACCACAAAAGACTTATGTCCTTATTAAAGTTAACAGGGAAGTCCTGTAAACAGAGGAGTTTTTCCTAGAGCAGTGTTTTGAAGACAATGCAAAAGTAACTTCAAAATTGTTGTTAAATAACACACTACTTTAATATTTAGTTTCTTAATATAAATTACAATTTTACGTTTTACAAAATGTCTGTCAAGTCAGTCACTTTTTTCTGTAAGCAGAATTGTTAGTGGAGGCTTTTTAGTGCTGACAGCAGTCTGACAATAAGCTGAGGGGAGAGAAAGCATTGTGTTGTGTATTCAGTTAACTGTCTGTGATGGTTGTTCATATGCTTGCCTAGTGGTTTTCCACATGAACCTGGACATCCTGAGCAGATTTCATTGCACCATCTACAGATCCTCTTAGTATTACAGCTGGGTTGATATAATTCAGTGGTATTACTGACTTTTGTGGAGCTAACAGTAGTGTCTGCTATTAAGTTAAACAATGTTCTTTTTCTAGAAACCTTGACTTAAGTTTGTGCTTGGAAGGTGTCTGACATTTGGGTCATACCAACACCATAAAACACTTGAGGCTTGGAGCAGAGGGGCTGGAAAGCTGCCTGGTGAAGAAGGACCTGGTGGTCCTGGTCACCAGTGGCTGAACATCAGCCCAGGTGTACCCAGGTTGCCAAGACAGCCAATGGCACCTGGCCTGTACCAGCCACAGCGTGGCCAGCAGGACCAGGGCAGTGGCAGTCCCGTGTTAGGAACTGCTGCGGCATTTCAAATCCTGGGTTCAGTTTTAGGCCCCTCATGACAAGAAAGTCATTGAAGGGCTGGAGCATGTCCAGAGAAAGGCAGCAGAGCTGGGGAAGAGTCTGGAGCACAAGGCTGATACAGAGCAGCTGAGGGTGGCTCAGCCTGGTGAAAAGGAGGCTCAGGAGAGACCTTCTCACTCTCTACAACTCCCTGAAAGGAGGGTGGAGCCAGGTGGGGGTCAGGCTCTGCTGGTAGGGAACAAGAGATAGGATGAGAGGAGATGACCTCAAGTTGTGCTAGGGTGTTTTAGGTTGGATATTGGGAATGTCTTCACTGAAAGGGTTGTTCAGCCCTGTCACAGCTGCCCAGAACAGTGGTGGAATTCCCATCCCTACAGAGATTTAAAAGCTGTGTGGATGTGGCACTTGGGGACATGGATTAATGGTGGACATGGCAGTGCTGAGGGAATGGCAAGACTCTGGTCTTGGAAGTTTTCCAACCTGAACAATTCTATGATTTTATTATTTTTTTTTCTCCACTGGAAATTGGAAAATGTTCACAATGTTCTAGGACAAAGTTCATACTAGTCTAGAAACTAATTTTTTAACTGCATCTTCCAGCTAAGGATGTATATGCTTGAATAAAACATCAGAACTTGCAATTTGACATGTTTATTTGGAGGGGACAAAAACTGCATGGTGTTCATAATACTGCTCCTTAATTTTACTTTCCTTAAGGAGGTTTGAGTTTTCTTTTGCAGTTAAAGACAGGATTAGTCTGTCCTTGTTTTAAGTTTAGATGTGAATTAATGGTGGATGTCAAGTTGGTAGTTACTAAATATGAGTCTGCATTTTCATGATTTTCCTGTCTCCTTTGTGTCACAATGAGGGTGGCTGTGACAAACCTTTAGGTCCCCTGATTTCAGGGCAGAGGTAGGAGCAGGAGCGATCATTGGCACCAAGAAAATAAGACTTTAATAAGGAATAAAAGAAAATGGGGACGATGCCCAAAAGCCAAACAATAATAACCAGGGAGAGCTCTGTGGGGCTGACCAGCCAAAGACGAGAACAGAGGAAGGCACAACAGTATATAACTTTAGGGGGGACCCTTAAGGGGATGAACATTCTAGTAGCCTAGCCATATAGGGAGCAACATTACCCAGTCTGTAACTGACATGTAACTTATCTAACATAACAGCAGAGGGGTATCTTGGGAAAGGCTTTTAACTCAAATGAGAGATTCCCACGGCTTCAGATAGGTGGGTCTTCAGAGGCAATGGTCAGCTGGTTTGGGTCCCCAGCCAGGCTGAATTCCACACCTTAGCTGTTTGAGAACTGTTTTTACAATGTGTGGAATATAATCTTGCAAATATCTGAATAGTAGCACTGGTATTTGTGTTTCTGACAAGCAGAGTTTCTAGTGCTGACACCACTTGGAAATTTGCATCAGTTTAAGGCTCAAGCTGTTGCGATCTGAAAGCAATATGAAGTCTGAACCTCACTATGTTAGGCATAGAGTATTTCTGTTACTCCATTATCTATCCAAATAACTTATTTATGAGCTAAGATGTGCTTTTCATAGCACTTTCTGAATTAAATATTTTAAATTGATGGATACAACTTATATCTGTGCTTAATATTAGACACTTCTTTGTTGTTTCTGCTCTGAAACTGATTTTAGCTTCTGCTATAAAACCATTTTGTGACAAGTTTCTGGCCATAGGTTACTTTAAAGTAATTTTTCACTTCTAACATGCATTTCTAAGGTGAAATTATTCTGTTGTTTTTGGATTGACATATTTTTAAGCAAGTATGTTAGCTCAAATAAATTCAGTTGCTAGTAGTGTAAAGAAACACTTCATCCAAAAATGTTTCTAAAGTAGTGTCACTTGTTCTGCAAGTGTGAACTGTGGTAATCTGGATGTTACTGATTGTCATCATATAGGATTGTTATGACAATGTCCCTAGTCACAGGTATAGGAAAAGGTAGACTCTCTACTTGGATTAAAAAAAAATTTTTGCACTTGAAAAGGCCATTGTTTATGATGTAAGCTTGCACCTTGTCCTCTTCCCTCCACCAGCCTATGTTGGGGTATTGGTAGAATATAGAAAAGAGCACTTTATTTCTAGTTGGTTGTATAACTAGTTTTGTTAGTGTACTGCTTTCCATATGTGAATTGATAGTGGTGGTCTTTTAAGATTGACTCTGAAAGATGTCAAAGAAGTTATGTGATACTTGGGTCATGTTCTATGCCAAAGTGGTACAAAGAGTTTAAGGGGTAACTGGGTCCTAAATGCAAAGGTTCTGGAGTGAGTAAGGGGTTATGTGGTTAAATTGTTACAGTTGTCATCGTGGTCTTAACTATGGAGTTTTAAAACTAGGTATGGAGTTGTAAAAATCATGTAGGTGATTAGAAGATGGCATTCCCAGGTAATCTATAGAGCAAAATAATGAGTTAATATTTTTTTAATTTATTTTTTTTTAGATAGGTAAAGTAGGGGTTAGTTGAAGCCCAGCTTTGATGCATGTTATATGGGTTTTGGTGGTTTGGGGAGGCGGATGACTAGAAGATTTCATACTGTGGCCATGACGTATGGGTTTAGGAGAGTGACAGAGAGAGAACTGTGAATGAAGTAATTTGTGTAGGGAGAGGAAAAATATTCCCTTTCCCAGTCTGACTCATCATAGCTGCCAAGAGACTTTGTTGGGCTACCCAGCAGAACTGTATTGTAAGTCCACAGTATACTTAAGGAGTTAAATTTTATGCTTAAAAGTTCATAATTATGAAGATACTGTTGTACTTAAGAGAACAGTCATGAAGGTATTTGGAAAGACAGTTGTGCAAGAGAAGGCTTTGCAGAATATAGAGAGGCTGATAAAGTCAAAAGCTGTTAGGCATATCAGCAAGAGTTGTCCTTGGCTCTAAGCAGGTAAAAAATATGAAAAGATATACTCAGTGTAGTCTTTTTAGGCCTTTGGATAGAGGTGCTAGAGTGAGGAAAATGAGGAAAGGAGCTGCAAATAGCTCAATTCAGAATTAGGAGGAAAAGCTGGTCCAAGAGTGCTTGTGCCAGGCTTTATTGAAAAAGGATATTATTTCCTTGCCTATATTTGGTGACCGTAGTATCACATGAGTCTTAGCTTTTAAGTATTCCTTCATGTCTCTTCTTATTCTCTACATTGCAGAAGCAGCCAAATTTCCAGATAGACTTAGATGTATTTAGTCTGGGTGTGTTATTTTTAGTTTTAATGAAATAGGAGTTGTTTGATCTGGCTGAGCAAGGTGAATCTGTGTAGGTGGCTTCCTAATGTTATTAATCTCTCTTGATCTTTGCCGTAGTGTTTGAGACAGGAACAGGTTTCAAGTGTCAAGTTCTCCCTAGAACTGTATTTTATAAGGAGTGTTTTCTCTAGAGAGGAGGAGGCTCAAGGAGGGACACATTCCTCAGACAAAATATTCCAGCAAAAAGGAAGAGAGTGAACTGTTCACCAGCTCCAAGGAACTTCAAGAAAGAGCTTAGATCAGAATTTCCTAGTCTCTTAACTTTTTCAATAAAGTTAAGAGACTAGGAAACACTTTCAATAGTATGCATGACTAAGGATTAAAATTAATTTTAATATTTTGCAGTTTTCTTTGGATATGCTTTTTTGAGAACAGCTGTACAAGCTTCTGCCTGGAGCAGTTCTGGTTTGATGAATCCTTGAGTCCTTTGTTGGTCTTGTCTTCCATGACTCAAAACGTGTACTATTCACAAAATTCTGAAACTTACAGTAGTTTCTGATTAGTTTTTTTTTTATGTTTATATATTTTTATGAATTTATATATTGGACATGAAATTCTTATCTTGGATTCATATTTTTCTTCATAGAAGTGGTGATTTGCAATAATTACTTTTGTTTGTTTCTTTTGTGGGTCTTGAAGCAGATATTCCAGTCTTGCTTAGGCTAGAAATCAGATTTATGCTTATTTCCACTTTTTGAAATGCTTGGCACTAAGCATTTCAAGTATTACAAGAGTTATTAAAATCTGTTGGATGTTTACTTAGTCTTACTTGATATTCTAAACTGTGTTGATATGAATTGCTTGGAAAATATTTTGTCATTTCCAATTTTAAGTGCTTAGCACAAGTGTGTATTGAATGTTCTTGCTTCCTTTTCATTATTACCAATTTTCTGAATTGTACCTAGAAGTCAGAGTAGATTTCTGGTAAGACTTTTTTTTTTTTAATACCTACTGTAAGTGCTATGGCCAGTTCCATGTAGCCTTTCCTGCTATTCTCCCCAGATGAAGAGGTAAAGATTGGGTGCTAGACAGCTAGATTTTATTAAACATTTGATGAAAAAATGTTTTGTTAACTCTTCTCATTCTGTCGGGTTTTAAGTTAGTGTTTGGGTCTGTTATTAACAACTAAATATTAAAATGTTAGTTAACTTTGGCAGTGCAAAAACCCAGCATCCTGAACTTTTATCTGACATCCATCATATTATCTCCATAAATACATTTTTATTATTTTGAGTCTTTATTATAGTAATACCTTTCATGATAAAATTTCGTGTATTGCTGGCTTTTGTTACCACAACAGGACAACTCTTACTTAAACTTGGCTCTTAAGATGTTAAGTGCTGCTGTTTATTTTTGAGGCTTTTGCTTACTTTCTTGCCATGGACCTGGGCAGTTATGAGCATTTTTAGTCTCTTTTTTCTGACAAGTGTTTTCTGGGAGCAAGCCAAGGTTGTGTGCTTTTGAGTGCCATCTTTCCCTTACTGCTTAATTCTTCAGATCCTTCACCATAAACTGAATCTCAGCCCACAGATTGCAAGTGGAAGCACATCCTTGGCCTGCATGTTATCCATGGACTATAAATTAATCCTTAATCACAATATAGTTGTTTGTGCTCAAAGCCTTTTTCACTTTTTCATTCTTCATATGTGTACAGAATATGATAATGCTAACTTTTGTTGTACAAGCAGAGATGTGCAGCATTAAATGCTGTGAAGGAATGAAATGTCAGTGGCAGAAGTTCAGCATATACCAAATCCCATTAGGGTGCACTAGTTGTCCTGTCACCTCCCTCCTTGAAATAGATTGAAACTTGCTAGTTTATGAAAAAAAGCATTGGTGTTGCGTTTCAGATAATTCGCTGTCATGTGAATATGAAAGAATCCTGTGTCTTGTGTGAAAGTTAAAATAATTAATTTCTGTGAGAATTTTATAAGCAACTCATCTCCCTCAAAAGTGGGCTGAAGAGGCAGTGGAAGACACTTTAGAGTAATTGTCTGTGAAAAACAAAGTTCACTCTGTAAAATTTTTAAGTTTAATAAAGAATAAAAGGGACCAAATCGAGTGCTGGGGTGCTTGGCTATCTGTCAAAAGCACACCCTCAGCTTAAAACAATGTTCTTTAGATACTGTTGCATTACAGGAGGTGCATGCATATTTATAAGAGTCATATGCATATTTATGTATATTTATACTTATTCAAACATTTGAGTTTAGATGTGCTTTTTCTTGGTTTTAACCTTTGACTTCATGCCATCTTGTGGATTAAACCAATATATTTTATTTCTTCTCCTGGTTCTGTCTTGTTGTTTTTACACTCCCTGATAAGGAGTCATCAGGAAATTGGGTTCTGGTTTTTGTTACTGTTATCTTATCAGTCAGATAGTCTACAAATGCAAGGAACTCCCTAATTATCTTACAACGTTCTGAGTTAGTTACATAAAAACATTTTACCATCACATAGTCTCTATATTAATATTAGACTATGGCCTAAGAGATCATACATTTATTAAATTACTATTTTCTATTTATATGAACCATACAGTCCGCACATAAACTCACAGATTATACAATACCAAAAATCAGTTAAAAGGAAATATAAATTATATCAAAATTTTTGTGATTAATAATATGTGAAAGCTAATACATAAATGCGAAAGCCAATACTATATTGTTATTTATAACAGTCTAATTTTTTTATCTGAATCTGCACATAAAAACTATCAGCTGTTCTTTAGTCCTTGACTGAAGGGAAGGGAGTAAACCCCAACAAGCCTGTAGCTGGCAGAATCCTCTTTGCTGGGGACACAGATGATTTTGGTAACTTTCAAAATAGTGCATTTGTTCTAACTGAGGCTTTTCACAGGCAGGGGAAACTAATTCTGTCAGCAGGTTCTGTTACAGAATTTCTGTGTACTTTAATTTGTGCCTTGGCAACAAGCAGCTCCTTCTGCCACACTGAAAACAGTGAAATTTAAAAATGGATCCTCTCACTAGGACGACTGATCTCTCATGTTGCTGCGTTGCATTGAAGGGACGTTGTCTTTTCTGCTCACAGTCCCCTGGAGAGCAGAAAGCTTTGTTAGATTCAGGAGAGGACCCTCAGGGAGAGGTTGAGCCCCCCTACCATGGTCTGGGTCACACAGAACCAGCTGGTGAGTGTGACTTTGAGCACCCTACTCCTGCTGTGGCCTCAGTCATTGCTACCCTGAGTCCTGCTTCTGAAGCCCAGCTTGCTCCTATTCACCAAGAACTGGCAGGGGTAAGTGTCATCCTACCAAGTGCTTCTGCTGCTGAGGGGATTAAGGAAGTACCTTCCACCAGGTGGAATCCATTACTGTTCACTGTAGGTAGTGCAAATGACAGTCTGTCTGGTTCTTGGATCTCAAGTGTTAGTCCTCTCTAAACCCTCATTCCAATTAGAAGAAATGAAATTTGTGAGTCTCCCTAGTAGCGTAACTGTAGAGACACCTCAAGTATTTTAAAATTGAAGGTGTAAACTGTGTGTTTGCCTAAGGGTAAGAGCACTTGTAAATAAGGGTCCATATTTGAGGTATTTGCTTCAAGCAGTTAGAGAACTCTTTGTTCCCCCTATGGGCCATAATGTTGCAGCTTGACAAAGTGAACAGCTAATACTGCTTTTACTGGATATATCATGCCAACAGCATCATAGCAGAGTTTTAAATTTGGGTGTTTGGAGTGGGGAGGAAGTCAGTATGTTGTGGAAAATCTCTCAGTGCTCATAATTTGATTTTTCTATTGGTGATGTTGCAAATTTTTTTCTGAAAGATCAGATGACTAAATGACAGCTACCATACAGTCTTTCAGAACAACTTCAAGTGTTCCTAATCTTTCTGGTTGGTGGACCATGTTTTCTTGGTGCAGGTAGGTGTTGCTGTGTATTCTGGCATCACACCCTCGGCATGTGCTCTTTGCTAGATCTTTATTAAGACTGCTTCTTTACCCAATACCTGCACTCTTTTCTTGCACTGGTTGATTTGGGTTTTTTTTGTACAAGAATAAGGTCCATTTCAAGTAAACCCAGTACTAAATGGATTGTTATGACAAGGTGCTAATAGCTTTAGGTTAATCTGTAGGTTAAGCACCTCTCAGTAGTGGTACTTGATTACCTGCTGAAATATTTTAGTTTCTTTTCTGAGGGATAAGATTTTCAAGGTGTAATATTTTAAAATATAGCCGGTAAACATATGTGGAAGATCACACTATAAAAAAACCAGAGTCCATGAAGGAGACACAGGAGTCCTGCAACTTTATTCAAATAAAGGGAGAGAGTCTACTAGGCCACATGCCCCCATCAGGTTTTCACTCTTGAGGCTTCAGAGGGTGCAGCCTCCTTTTATCCTGCACCGCACCTTGCTCTCTTCCTTATCCCATTGGTTGAGGTACTAGAAAGGTGCAGTCTTCCTGAACCGCCTACCCTGTATCCCTCCTTGAACCTGGCATTTTACCCCAAAGTTCAGAAGTTCAGGCTTGTTCTGAGTCCCCCACTTGTCTATTTGCAGAGTCAGGCTGCCTGGGCTCTGTTACAAAACTGCTGCTTGAAGTTAGTAGAGGCCTTAAGACCTATTTCAAAGATGTTAACACCCATACCTTCTATGGTGTTATTAAACATCGTTCCTATCAAACATGATTGCAGTCTTTTATCTCAGTTTTCTGTCATATGAAATTGCAGTGTTACTAGAACTGTCCAGGAGAATGGTGGTAACCAGACTTTCAGGAACACAGCAGCAACCCTAACCCTAATCTTCATCTTGTTTTTACAGAGCAGAAAATCTTACCCCAGTTAACTCAGTTCTGAAAGAAATTTAAAACCCACAAATGTTGTTGGGGATGCAGAAATTAGTGGCTGTACAGAACAGCTGTTTCAGTATTCTTCTTGATTCCATTAAATTAAATGTACCAAATTGAGTGGTGCTCAGTATGGACATATAACTGGCATGCACTAGCAAGTACTCTTCAAATTATCCCAGTGTCTTACAGTAAAACCATCCCTTACCTTGAAATCTAGAGAAGGTTGATGCATCTTAAGAGTACTTGTACTGGTTTGTTGGAGCAGCAGTTTTCATGCAGTCTTCCCAGGTCCTGCGAAAATGGATGAGTTAAGACAGAAGAAGAGACACTGCATATTTCTTGTTTACTTGTTTATACACACACTGGCATATATTTTTGACATGACATGAATTTAGTGTGGCCATAGCCCCTTGCAGAGCTGATGGTTATGTCCTAACTCTTTGGCAATCCACACCAGCCTCCCACAGCATGTGGCTGTCCCAGCAAAACTCTGCTGATTAAGAGGTTCTGGAAGAGCTTTTAAGCAAATCAAGGCAGTTCAGTAATGTCTGTGTATGTGCAGAGTGTCTGGACTGAAGACTTGCTTTACTGTGCTCTGAAATCCTTTATACATGACTTTTTGCATCTTAAAATGCATTTTCAAAGATAAACACTAGAAGCATACTCTTAGATCTTTCCCTGAATTACACTGACCTTTTCTGCTTTACTGAAATTCCCTCTTCCTGTCCCTTTTTCTGCTCACTAATGTGAATAAGCAAAAACGGACAAATTTGTTGAAGTTTTGAAGTTCTTCTCTTAGCTTGATGTAACCACTATATGAGGAATTAATGTTTCTATTTAGTTAATTACTGTGACTTAGACTTTTAAAAAGCAGTTGGTAGCCTTTAGGAAGCTAATTTCCTTAACTAGCAATGTGTCATAATTGTAAGAACCTCTGTTTATGCATAAATGTAACTTTTCTCTAGCTGGATTTCTGAAAAGCAGGGGCAGAGGGAATAAGTGAAAAGTAGCTTCTGCTCTTAAATGAGAAAATTCTGAGTTGGATTTTGCTGTTACCAGTTTGTGTTTCATCAGCATCAGTCCAAAGACCTGAATGGAGATAAATTTAATTACCTTGGTGGTTTCTTACAGGATGAGATGGTCCTGCCTTTTGTTTCCATTGTGTGGGGTACTTGTGTAAAGCAGGTGTTGCTGTAAAGTACACTGAGTAGGTTGAGAAGCGTAAAATGGCGAGGCCTACTGATGTTCATTGTCACTAAATGTAATTTGCTGTTTTTCCAGTCTGTCAGGCTTGTCATGCATATATACCCCTGTTTTCTGTCTAGTCTACCCAGCTTCCTTTGAAGCAGCACTGGTATGCAATTCTGGCAGCAGTGGTGACTTACTTTATCTGTGGCTTCATAGAAAAGTGAAGCTTAGGGTAATACAGTAGATCTGTGTACCCCCACCCCCTTGGAATCTACCTGGCATCTATTTGTCCAAAGGTACATAGCTTTAATCTCTGAAAACTCTTGGGCCTGGAAGCATGGAAATAACTCTGAGCAGATTTTCTGTTCTGCTTTGCACTCAGTAAGGTACAGAGTTGGTTTTGGTTATTGATGCATGTTACCCACTAAACATGGTGATGGTACAGTAGTTGTGATTGTCAGTTATGAAATTACAATGGTAAGATGATTTGAGGCTTGTGCTATATAGGTTTGATTTTTTTGTATGTGTTACTTGAGCATTCAGAATGAAGCATATGTTAGTAACATCTTAAGTTTTTGACATTCAGGTGGAAATCATTTATTTTTAAGGATTTTTGCATATTGAGATTTGCAGTTCCACTCATGTAAATTTTTTACCAAGTGTTTTCTTTTTGCTTTCAGGATTTTTGATAAAAGCGGAAACAAATTGTTTGTACAGGTGACAACACTTTATGTGCAGAATGGAATCTTTTCTGAGTTCAGATGCTGGTTGCTGAGATACATGATAGCATGGTTTTCCATTTTAGCCTCATCTTTTGAGAAAGTATTGTGTGTTGACAAGGGTGGTGACTAATAAGACCACCTTCTTGTAGTACCATGGACTACCTGCCTAATTTTGTAGGAAGAGTCATGGATCATCAAATGCAGCATTAACATGGCTGGGCCGATAGATGTGTGTGAATGCAGGGAGTTGTGTTCCAGACCTATCAGTAGCTTCTTATTTCCAATGCTAAAGGTTTCAGAGATACTTAACTAGGGTGCTAGTGAGGTAGCTGTACTTTTCTATGAACATGAAACACAACAGAAAAGCTCTTAAAGGTAATTAAATAGGCAAGTGCAGTGTAAGTGGGTTTTTATTAGCATTGAATGGTGTACTTGTGGATGCTAAATGCAAGCAGGGAGCACAGTGTCTATGTGAAACTAAGTCACACAAGGTTCTCACTCTGGCCTGAGAAAGCATAAGGAGGAATCCAAACAGTCCTTGGAGAAAAACAACAACCTTTTGCAGGTGTTGTTTAGATCCTTGTTGTTTACTTCCAAGAAACAGTCAGGGGGTGGTGTTCCACTTGACCAATGATGGTGATGTATAAGTTTAATGACCAATGAGAGTTTTGTTTCTCGGACTTTCTTGGACCTGTCTATAAATGAAGATCAAGCATAATAAAATTTGCTCTCTTGGACAGCCCAGCCAGAGAATCAGTGTGTCATACTTCTTGCTGTTCCTAATATAATGCGACAGAGTACTGATAGTATAGTAATTTCTGGGTTCTAAATGTATGCAATGCGAAATAGAAAGTTTTGTACTTTCTGGTGTTCTTACACCCAAGGTATGCCTCAAATACCAGTCCTGTGCAGATGTGTGTGTCTGCCTGCTCTCAGTGCCCTAGTGGGCTGAATCATGGCAGGGAAGGAGTTTTGGGGTATCAGCAGGCCCTGCCCATGAGCTGCCATTCCTCCATATATCAGCCAATATCTGAAGTGAGATTGAGTGAACGGGAGGTGTCTGTCTGCATGTCCTGGGGCAGGAGTGGGATGAAAGGGTAGTGTTGGACTAGGTAGATGGTCCAATATGTCAGAGCTGTCTGAAAGAATGGTGTAGCCAAGGTGTGGGTTGGTCTGTTCTTCCAGGTAACAAGGTACAGGACAAGAGGAAATGGCCTCAAGTTGCACCTCAAGTTGAATATTTAGATTGGATGTTAGTAGAAGCGTGTTCCACAAAAGGTTTGCGCAGCCCTGGAACAGGCTGCCCACGGCAGTGGTGGAGCCATCATCCCTGCATGGATTTGTAACACGGGTAGATACGGCACTTGCGGACATATTTTGGCATTGGGCATGGCAAAAGAGTTCTGCGGGATCTCTTAGACTTGGCGATCTTAAAGGTTCTTGCTAACCTAAGCAATTCAATTATTCTAAGATGTTTTGTAATGAGATGAAGATGCTGATGCAGCCCTGATCACCTTCCATAGTGAAAGGAGTCTGTCACGGGGTTATTTTGTGGGAGGAGCAAGGGAGATTATATTGGTTGAGGAACTGGCAGAAAAATAGGAGGAAAGAGACATAGAAATCTTCAGAAGATATGTAAAACCTTTGTTTGAAGACTTTTTGAATATCTATGATAGTTGGTAGCCTGTGATGCTTCCTTTTTTGTTCTTCGTACTGTGGAAGATGTTAGGGGACTATCCAATGCTAATTGCAATAAAAATACTGTTGTACTAGTTTATAGAGCATGCTTTGAAAGACATTCCTCCAATGCTATGATTTCGTTGAAGGAACTAAAGTCACTGAGAGTAATTAGGTAAAGTGCTTTGAAGTGAGCTCCCAAATAATGGGTATATTTATGTTGAGCTTGAAACTTTATATTTTAAAAATTAAACCACTTTAAAAAAATTTCAATTTTTCAGTATATAGAAAATGCAACTGTAGGAATTGTTACACAGTCCCTAAAGATATTTGTGCTTGGGATATGAATTTTCAGGAATCTTACTTAAAAATGAAATATTTTGAATTAATTGTATTTGATAGTATCTGTGTGAAGCTCTGTGCCCACACGTAAGTCACAGAAATTATTGCATTGAGTGTGTATCATTGACAGTAAAGAAAAATCTCCTAACTGATACTTAAAACATTTGAATCAAACTGAAGAGACTGAAATGTTCACTATGTGATCTTTGTTTGATCAGTGTAATCTGATTTCAGAGATCTGGAGATGGATCAAGTCCAGAAGATGGAGATGGTAAGAGATTTTATTGTAAAATTAAAAGCCACAAGTGTGTGTCTTGCTGGGATGTTCTGTGTTTTCTCTAATAATTGTTTTTCTATAGAATCTGATCGAGAGGATGGAAGTTACTGTCCACCTGTAAAACGTGAGAGAACTTCATCTTTGACTCAGTTCCCTCCTTCTCAGTCAGGTAAATGTTTCTACAGTATTATATATGAGGGATTGTTTTCCTTCCTAGATATTCTTTTTCCAGTCATGTAAGTAGTCTTATTACTGTTTGCTGTGCTTTGGGTTAAGACCACAGCAACCCATGTACTCGTGTTAAGAAATTTGGTGAAGCCCAAAGGAGTTGATAGATAACTTTTTAAAAATGTTTTCTGTCTGTAATTTTATACATGTTTTTAGTTTCAGCTTTTATTTTGTGCTGTTAAATTGCAGAATTAACCAGAAATCTTGATTTGTTGTGATCAGGGTGCTTCTTTCTAAATTTATATAACTGCTACCTTTTCTTAGTTACTGTGCTGCCAGGGAAATTTTTCAACTCTCAGCTTGTGTTTTAGTCCTTTTCTCTTCTCCATTTCATTTAAAAATGGGGATGATCCAATGCATTTCTTAAACACCTGACATACACAAGAGAGAATGAGCACAGCCTGTGTGTGTGCACAGTCATGGCAGTGAAATCACTGGGGTAAATTTATGCAGTTCTTTTGCATGGGAATGGTCATGTTTGATACTTGTTCACTCACAGGAACAGTCTTGATTTGTGCCATCTCTCCTCACAGATCGTATGAAAGTTTTAGCTTTGGTCAATGGTTATTTTGGTTACGTCACTGTTTGAGGCAGATTTCAAGACTGCTACTTTATTTCTACTATCTTAAGTTGAAATAAAGGAGATGAAAAACTTTGAAGGAGAGAACAGTAAAAAATACTCCTCTCATAATGCAGCGCATTCTGGAGATGTGACTAGAAGATGAAAGCCTAGTTTTGATTTTAATTTTAAGGAAATAAATTACTCTGAAATCTAAAATGTAGTTGCGGATACATTATGGGCACAGTATTCTAAATTCATGCACCAGTTCTAGTCAGGGGAAGAATCCCTTCTCTTTCAGATCCCAGTTTTCTGGTGTGCAGCTCTGTAGGTCTCCAGATGCCATCCTGTGGATTGAATGACCAGCATTGCTGTCTGCTTGCCAACCACTCTTAGTAAAGGAATGTACAAAAATAATGAATATGGAGTTTTGTAGATTTTCTTTTAGAATAACAGTATGTGTATACCCAGGTTCCCCATAATCTCTAACACTTCCATACTGCATCGTCTTTGCCTTACAAGATTAGAATCTCCATGATAGCATCTCTTAAGAAGCGGAGGAAAACAATTTACTCAACTTTTTCATGGTTAAATACTGGATGTTCCAGGAGTCCAGTATCCTTTCTCCTCAAGCCTTTGCTTAGCTAATGTATTTTGAGAGGATGTGGTAATTTATTCCCTGATGCCTTTGTTCTCTTCTGATGTGTGTTGTTGTCAAGCAGTGACAACTTTGATTTGAATTGCAACTTCCATAACAACCTCTTTGAATATTGTTGACATTATTCAATGCTTTGGTTTCCCCAAAAATCTTTTACTTTCCCACCCTTTTTTTTTCTTTTTTCTTTCTATTTGTGTAGTGGTTTAGATTTGCCAATTTAGTTTTCCCGGCCAACGCACCAAATAAATGTTGTGGTTTTAAAGCAGTAACTAAAAAATTTACTTATTTCTTGCTGTGAGATATGGATTAGAACAAGAGCAAAACAGGCTTAACACTTAAAAGGAAATAAAGAAAGTTTATTAACAAAACTACAAGAATAAGAACACCAGAATAAACTTCCAGAAAACCCTTTTATCCCCTACTACCCAACCATTCCCCTGTACACGTAACCACATAGAGACAAAAAACTTTGGAACTTTGGTGTTCAAAACAGTCTCAATTCTTGCTAGAGTCTTTTCATCAGTCTTTGTAGAGAAACAGAAGTCTTCTTCTGCTAATCTATGGAGTTTCTCACAAGAAAACTATTTCTGTTATAGTTTTCTATTTCTCTGATGCCAGCTGCCTGGAAATCCTGTCATCAGTTCACTCCTCCCATTTCACATCACTCAGGTGTGTATGGGTCAATGAGTCGAGGGATGTCATTTTAAGGATGAGTTATTCAAAGGCCAAAGTTCTCTTCATCTGTCTCTGTGAGTTTCGCTGGGAAACAGTTTTCTCATTGCCCTTAAGGCCTAAAATCTTCGCTTCACTCTGTTCCAGCACCTCACTGTATCACAATTACTCTCTCTTTTGCTCAAAATTCACACTTTGAACACTCCATTCCTCCCAATATACTCTGTCATGAATTAAAGGAGTTTTTTCAGAACACTATTGTCCATCTCTATAGCTTTAACATAAAAATATTTCAGCGTAATTAAAGCATCTCCTTATTCTCTCTTTCCTATTTAATACTTAACTCTTTTCTTCACTGTCTTTTTCATTGATTGTCTCTCTCTCTCTGTCTCTCAGGAAAAAAGGAGTAATCTGTACGTTTTATCTAGATAGTAAAAGAATTAAAGTCTTGGAAAAGCTGCAGATGTTCATGGTGTCAGGTTTCAGTCCAGCAGCAGGAATTACAAACTAAGCCAAGCTGGCCGGCTCCGTTTCTCTCTCCCCCCCGGCCCCCCCCCCGCGGCCTTGTCCGGCCTGGAGGGGGATGAGGAGGCCAAGACAGAGTCTGTTACTTTGTCAGAAGCTGGAAACACAAAAGAGAGCAAGAGAGCTCTGGCTTTACATCTTACAGGGGTGTTCACAAGTTGATCTCGCTTTTTAATGGTCAAAACTGCTGTCAATTCTTAGAAATGACCGATAATTGGTCAGGAGAAAAGACTCCCATCAGTCACCAGCAGCTTCAACTTCCTTAGCTCCCAAAACTATCTTAAAGGTAAAGTCAGCCCATGACATTCCACCCCTTCAACTTGTGAACACCTACATAAAAATTATCAATTATATTTAATATACAACTTAAAACAATAAAACTAATAAATTGATAGAAAAGAAGAAACACAAATTCACTACTTTCCACCCCTAGACTTTTACTATCACTGCTATATAAACTTAAGACAATCATGCTTTGCTCTTGAAAAGGCTGAAAAGCCTCATCGGCTTTTTTCTGATTTGCAATGTGAGAATTTGGTGGAATTATGTTTCTCTCAAGAATAGGGAAATTTTACTGATATGAAAACTGTGTTGTTTTTAAGCTAAAGGCAGACAATAATAAAAAGAAGGTGGAATTAAAGGAAATATGAAAAAAATATTTAAGCCTTAATTATAAAAGGCAAATGCCACATCTTTTAGTACAGTGGTGTTCAGAGATGAGCTTCATTTCTCTTTTCAACATACTTAATCTTTTTCTACAGCCTTATAAAAGCTAAAAGAACCACTATATATTGTTTTGCCTTTCTTCATGCACAATGATCTGTTGGAGGAATCTGTCTCCTTCTCTGGTTGCCCTGTTTCATAAACTAGAGTGTGACTTTGTATAACACCAAAAATGCTGAACAGGGAATCAACCAAACTCCCTATTGCTTGCTTCTTTAGGTCCCATCAAAGAGTGGAAAAGAAACACTGTCCTTTGCCTGTTTTTTCAAACATTTTTTCCCTTTTGTTTACTATAATGATGCTGAAGTGACATCTGACAATATTCTGATGTGCTCTTCTTTGTTTCTGTAGGAGTTTTGTCTTAGCACGCATTACCCACCTTTCTGCTCTCTCTCTGCAGGGGCCTTTTGAAATGGTATTATACATTTTGCAATGCTGTTATATATTTGAACACCACTTCTAATTCCTAATTCAGATACAAGTCAGATTGGGAATCCTGTATTTATACAGGATTCAGAAAAAATTATATTTATTTTTTCTCTGTTTCAGGAGACACTGAGAAGATTTTATGGACAATGGTTTGCTACTTTGTCTATCTGTAATACTGTTTTAGTTTAGAAGAAACAAAACCAAAATAAAACAAATTACTAGAAAAGTAATTTTCCGTTTGGAATCTGGGAACAGTTTTGGAATAAAGAGCAACATACACAACTTCCTTTTTTTTTTCCTTTTTCCTTGACTGCAGTAACAAAGAACAATGTCTTTATGCCATCAAGTTTCTGTGAACCCTCTACAGGCAATTCTGACTCAGAACCAGGTGAGCTTCCTCATTTTTCTTCTGTTTTCTTGAACTGTTGTTAATTTGTCACGATCCAAAGTACTCAGATACTTCAGAAGTAAGACCATATTTGTGAGAATGGAAGTGATGATGGTTCTGATCTTAGAGCTGTTCTCTTGCTCACTTCATTGTTCGACTTCACCCTTGCTGGAAGTAATTAAAATCAAAATTACTAAATGTGTTGGGAGTGATGGTAGGGTCACTGCATTGTGACCCTTTCCTGCTAGCCTCATGATAAAACCTTTGGGAAATTCTCATGTATCTGCTTTGGAAAACTTCTTTTATATTGGAAAGCTAAACAACCATAAGGTATGGCCATGATTGTGTTCAGCTATGACCTGTGAGCCCTGTGTTGACAGAACTGACAATTTTGTTAGTCTCCATAGTTCTGGTTTGGTTGTGGTGGTATCACTGTAGCGCACATCAGTATTGTATGCTGATCACAAACACAGTGAGACTGTGAGATGTTGAATTGTCTTATTCTGAGTACAGATACTAAGCCCCTAAAAGGAAAAAAGTATAATTATTCTTTGTAAGTTCTTAGGAACTCAATTTTTAATAGCTGTAGATTTATAATTTTTTTTTGAGGTTTTGGTAGTTAATTAAAAAACCATAACTAGTGAATGTCAGCAAAGGAATTTCTTTTATCTTCATATTAAAAAAGCATGAGTAAAAGCTAAGCTTATTATTACAAGAAACTGTCATTAAGCAATTAAGTTTAGCTTAATTTATGATAATTAGCAGTTAGATACTTGTTAGCAGCTGTCATGTTCAGTTATAATTTTGACTGTTCTTTCTTTAGTTTGACTCACTTAAAACCTTTATTATCTATATCAAGTTCTTCACAGGACGAGCCCCATTTCTCTAGTGAACAGTCTTTTTCCTGTTTCTTCTGAAAAACTTTTCAACTTTTTGGTTGTGACACCATGTGTTTGTCTGTGATGTATATTTGCTGTGATGATCACTGGAAATTCAGGTTTCTTTCAGAAGAGAATTTGGAAATCTCCTAATAACTTTGCGTATTTATAGAACTTGTGGGTTGTTACAGTGGGGAAAACATGAGGAATTTATGACTCTATGGATATTGCTAATATGTAATGGCTTTGTCCTTGTAATTTTGTATTTCACTTCCAGAGGAAAAGAGCAGTGGATTCCGGCTTAAGCCACCAATACTTATCCATGGTCAGGCACCTAGTGCAGGTGAGTTCACTGTTAACTGCAACAGTACAAAGAAACCAGCTCAAGCATTTTATTTAGTTAGAAGTTTCATAAATTGGCTATTGTAAATAGAAGGTTGCAATACCTATTTGTCTGGAGAAAAAAAAATCTTCTCTAGGGTGGTTGTGCCCATACCCACTGTGTAATGCATAGGGACACATCTGTGTTTTGCGTTGGATCTGCTGTGCGTGTCTGAAAAGCTGTCGCTGCTTAGCAAGCTTCTGTTTGTGCTTGGAGTAATCCTACAGACAGTGAATTCAATTCCTTTGGTAGCAAACTGTAAGAAAAAGGATTTTCCAGGAGTGCCTTGAGTAAGTTCCCCAGCTATTATTGAGTGTTCAGTCTGGGACCAGACCAGGGCAGTTGGAAGTGTCAGAGAGTGCCCACTTCTGCTTTTGGTGGCAGCGTAGGTGGCGGGTCCTTGATGATGCCTGTTCTGCACTACAGGTTGGCTATGACTGAGTTTCCTGTTTTGTGATGTAGACCTAGCCACTATCAGAAAGATATTAGTATTAAAGCTCCTTAGGAATTTGAGTGGGGAAAAAAAAACAAACCCAAAACTATTTGGGTAATGAAAGCTATTATTGCATAACTGTGTGGAAACTATTTCACTTGAAGGAAGAGGGGTAAATTTAAGAAGGGAACAAGCTGTTCTGAGCTTACGAACCTTTTGGACTTAGGATGTCATGCCCTTTGAATATGGGTGACCTGAAATGGAACTAATTGCTATAAGTGAGTTCTCTTGCAGTATTTTATTGGATCAAGAGTTCATCTTGACTATTTTCAGTGGAGAAAACTGAATCTTCTGGGCTTGCCATAGCCTTCTAGAGTTGATGTTACAATGTTTGGGGTTTTTTTATTAGGTTGTTTAAGGTTAATTACCTTCTTGAATCATAGCATAATTAGAGTTGTAGTGCTGTGTATCTTACTATAACAACCAAAGA
This sequence comes from Parus major, assembly GCF_001522545.3. Taxonomy (NCBI): domain Eukaryota; kingdom Metazoa; phylum Chordata; class Aves; order Passeriformes; family Paridae; genus Parus; species Parus major. The sequence continues at coordinate 76,436 of NC_031797.1, read as the reverse complement.
GGCCATGTTAATTCAAAAAGCCAAAAGGTTGTTAAATTACACAAGACAATTGTTACAGTATCAATATGTTTGATTGTATGGATTAAAAAAAAATAGAATCTTTTACTATCTGAAAACTACTTTATTGGAAGGAGAAAAGAAGACTTGGAGTGTGTAGTTGATTAATATGTTAGTGCATAAATAGGATTACTGCTGTCCTGTTCATTTCTCTTACATACTGGCTTTTATTTCTGTATCAATAGTAAACTTCAGTTCTGTGCTTTTCTAGATAAGGTAGGCAATATATTTTAAAGTGTCTTTTTAGGTTAGGAAATTGTCTTCCCTTTTTGGGACTAACTTACTTTTGAGGCTGAGTAATGAGGGATGGAAAAGAAGAGAGTAGAAGCTTTTCTAGTGTCTGTTTTTTTCAAAATATATTCTGTTGGAAGCAGTTAGAGAAGATTAGTTGAAGCTGAATTTTCCAACTTTAAAGATTTATACTTGAAAAAAACTTTGCACTTGCAGGTCTCCCTAGCCAGAAACCGAAGGAACAGCAGCGAAGTGTGCTCCGTCCAGCAGTATTACAGGCACCACAGCCAAAAGCTTTCTCACAGATGGGTAAATAATGTTTTTGCATTCTAAATGCGGTGGAGAGAGAACAAAAATACTGAATTTGTTTAGTGCGGTGGTTTGGTTTTACTCAATACCCACCTTGGTTTTTCTAGTTTTCTCCTTTCAGAAAAGAAACATCTTAAATGGTAAGTCTGTCTGTATTACATGAAGGATAACATAGTAGAACCTTCAGGTCTCGTGTAGGATGACTGTCAGATGTTGCTAGGCCTCTAACTTTGGTGTAGTCCATGCCTGAGTTTTGGAAAATAAAAATACTTTTAAGAGTGTGGTATGTCAGTCTCAAATGACAGCACTAACCGTGGTGTAATAAGCTATTGCTGGTAATTGATCAACAGTAAGAGTCAGTGAGAGGTGCCTTCGGGTTTGGGGACTGTTTTGGAGATGGGACTTCGAAGTACAATTTTAATTCTGAACATAGAATTTTAGTTCTTAAGTTTTGTCGTTCATATAATGTTTACTGCATAATGGAATTACAGAATTTGATATATCTGATGGGAATAGATATGATTAAAGTGTGGAAGTTAATGCAAAAAACTGTTTAAGGTGTCCCTGTCTCCTAAACCTCATGTTTCCCCAGCCCGATGCCATTTGTTATGTGGAAGTTTAGTTGAACAGAAACAGGAGTAACTTCAGATAATGCAGAATCTGGCATAGAACCAAGCATTTCTGTCTTGATTTCTTGACGTACCTCCTGATACGGATTTGACTCTACAGAGGACTCGGTATTGGGGTAAAAATTTTCAGTGGGACTTCAGTATATGAGCAGATAGATCAGTCTGAAGAAAAACCCTGCTGGCTGTGAACAGTATTAGATTAGAGCAGGATGATTGCTTGAAGTTGTATGTATTGAAGTCCATACAACATTTGTATAGATTAATTTGCTGACTTGATTTTCTTCATTTGGAATTCTGATTCTGCTAAGAATTGCTGAATTGTGGTCCTTACATCTCTTGCATGGGAACCTTTTAGTTGACATTGCAATGTTTAATGGACTTAAACAAGAAAACTGCATGCAATTTGCATAAGAAAGATTTTATGACAGTCTAAATATCTAGAGAGTTTGCATATTTTTTTAATTTGTTTCTGTGTTACAGTTCTCAGCAGTGGCACCAATGGTGTAAATATCCCCCCAGATTCTGCAGCCATATCAGAATCACCAAGTGATGCAACACTGAAAAGTTCCAACTCTGAAGACAAGGTGAGTTGGAGAAGAAGACACAAGGTGGCAGACATAAATATTCTCTGAACAGAGTAAAAAGCCAGTGGCAGTACTTGAATTCCCTACAGGAAGTGGACAGTGCAGGTAATGAGGGCCTGAGAAGCTTCACCTAGAGCAAAAGACATCTAAGTGCATTGGAAGTTGTTTATTGGCTATCATGAAAAAAAGGTAATGAAGTATTTACTTCCAGTTTTGTGTAGTGTGTCCAGTCCTTTTCTTCAGGTTTTGAGCTAACCATTAGCGCCTGAAGGTCTTGACTCATAGTATGAGGAGGATGTTTGGGGATTCTGAGTGTTACTTGGGTTTTTTTGGAGCTTCATTAGGCAGTTGTTTGCTTTTTGTTGCCATACTGAGCATAGAAACAGTATTGATAAGACAAGAGTGTGGAACAGTTTACTTGAAATTCAAGTCTTAATCCTGAATATGCAAGCAGAAATATGTGTAGTGTGAATGGCTTTTTAAGTTTTAGTGAAAAACTACTGCTACAACTAAGTATCAATAAATAAACTGAATGCATGTACCAGTATGAAAACTGTGGGACATGCTTGTATCCCAGGTGTGTATCATTGGGACACCCTCTATCTGCTTTTAACATCCTGAAGTCCTCTTAAGTTTTTTAATCAACTAACCTTGGAGAAAGTTTTCTGGTAGAGGAAAGCTCTTAAATCTGTTTGGTAAGGATTTCTGGAAGCTCAGTATAAATTATATAAAGCTTCATAACTTCATAACATTTGCAATTTTGCCAAGTGTTGTGGGGAGATATTCTACAGCCTTGGCATCTGCAGTCAATTTTGTCTACCTGAAGCTTTCTAGCACAGCTAGAAGTCATTTGAGTTCATGCAATAGTTGTGTTAAATGCTGGAGTCTCTGCAGAATATTAGATGACTTGGTGAGAGTGAAAGATTACTTCTGGAACTGTTTCATAGGATATGCATTGTATATGCAGATCTGTGGCATAGATTTGATGCACCACAGAGAGAGCGCTTCCTTGTGAGGGCAAGTGTGTTATTTGCAGTATTACATGAGCATGGTCTGCCTTTGTTAGAGCAGATGTGAGTCATGGTCTTATTTTGCTGTCAGAAAAGATTTTTCTTTGTGTCTTGTGCTTATACAAGGTAGCAGAGTGGGAACAGTCTCAGTCTGGTGGTTGTCATACCCTGAGCAGCTCTGTGGCAACTTCTGCCTATCTGGTCTCTGTCTTGAAAATCCCTAGAAAACTATGGGAGCCCTAAGCAGCATTGTCCTCGTGGGTACAAGCTTCAGCCTTTGATCCAACCATCCTCAACTGGTAGGAGAGTCTGGTGGCTCAAAGTCATCATTGGAAACTTGGACAGCTCTCAGCCTTCCTAGTAGCAGGGAGATGCTGATCCTTATCCGGAGGGAAGAGGACCTGTGAAGGAAATCCTAGGCTAATGATGTTTCCTTGCATTCAATAGAACGCTCCTTGTATAGAATACTGCATATATAGAATGCCCTATGTATCATTCAGTGGTGAAGGACTACTCCCAGTGATCAGTGCTGGCCCATTTCTAATTGCAAGCAGAAAAACAACATCTTTCAAATGCCAGAATTAGAATCTGAAGGCAAATGATACAGCTAGGTTATGCAAAGGTTGTCCCTCACACATAAAATGGGATTTTTGAAACTCTTGGACCTAATCTAGTGTTGTTTTCCTACTGCCTTCTCTGACCTATATGATATGTGCAGAAAGTACCATAGCTGGCACATGGGGGCAACAACACCCTGCATTAGAAACTAACAGAAGAAACTGGAAATCTGTGTTAAGTGATGGTTCTGTAACCTCATTGGGATCATGGATACAGGAGGTTTACTTGGGCAGCTGCTTTAGATACCTAAGGGCCTTTTAGGAAATAAAGCAGGAAAGACCTTCACGGGTGGGTTCTGGTATGCTAAAAGTAGCTTGAAGTTTGAATGCAGAAGCTTTGTTTTGGGAAGCCAATGAATTGGTCAAGGCTTTATAGATTGAGATCAGAGGGGAAGCCAGCAAGAACAACATTAAAGTGAACCTTCACCAGACTTGGACTGATCAAGTAGAGAAAGTAACTAACACCCTTGAAGAACTAGAAGCTTCACAATTACAGGCCTTGATTCTAAAGGAGAACTTTAGTACTTGAACACCCAATAAAATGGCAACATGTCCTGGTAGAAATCCTCCAGAGTACTCCTGGAGATTTTAGGAATAAGTTGATGAGAGTATTTGCATATGCTGGGTAGGTTTACATGGGAGGTATTTAGCTGTATCTGGTATTCACAGCAAGCAACTGGCTAGAAATGCAAAGGTTGAGAACTGCTGTCATTGCAGCATCAGTGAGATGGAGTTTGAGATCCTGAAGGAACTAATAAGTAGCAGAATAAAGAACAAGACTTCAGGAGAAAAGACTTCAGGTTGTTCAGTGATCTGGTTGGTAGGATTCTGAAGGACTTCAAGGCTTATGAGAGCTCATTACCTCCATGGACAACCACCTCAGACAATGAATAATTTATTCCAAAGTGCATGAAATTGTGCAAGAGTGGCAGAAGACCAGCATGTGTGGGCTGGGAACTCCTTAAATCCAGAAAGAGAATGTGAAATAACTAATGGAAACCGTCAAGACACCCAAGAAATATACAGAAGGATTGCCTGGATGTGTAGGAGAACTGTGAAAGCCCAAATTTGGCTGGAGCTGGAAATGACAGGGAATGAAAAGCTGCAAGCAAGGCTTCCACTGGTATTTGCAGCAAACATAAAATGAAGGAAAATTGCAGGCCTTCTGCAAAATGTTGAAGGGAACCTAGTGGTGAAAAAAAAAAGAAAAAAATCTGAGGTACTCAGTGCCTTTGTCTTGTTTTCTACTGAAGAGATCTGCTGTCAGGTCTACCATGTCCCCTTCTTTAGGGGAAGTTTGAGGGAGTGAATTATTACAATAAATTTGCCTAAGGACTGTTTTAGACAGTTTGACATACACAGGTCCATGGCACCAGATAGGATGTATCCGTGGGTGTGGAGGGAGAGTCATAGTTTAACCCCAACTGGCAGCTAAGTACCATGGAGCCACTTGTTCACTCCCTCCACTCAGGTGGGATGGGGAGACAAATCAGGGAAAAAGTAGTGGATTAAGATAAGAACAGTTATTTAAGTGTTGAAACTTAAGAGTTTCAGAGTAAAAGAGTAAAGTATAATAATATTAATAATTTTAATGAAAAGGGGAGGGAGACAGATAAAACAGAAAGAATAGAAGTGAGGTCCAGTATAGGTGATCAGCACCCAGTGATCTGTGTTGACCCTGTCTCCCAGCAGCAATCAGCCCCTCACCAGCAACTCCCCCAGTTCACACACTGGGCAGAGTTTGGGTCAGCTGTCTGACCTGTGCTCCCCCCCAGCTTCTTGTGCAGCTCCTTGTTGGCTGAGCATGAGACACTGAAAAGTCCTTGACTTGGGGTGAGCACAACTGAGCCGCAACCAAAATATCAGTGTGTGTTCAAGATTATTCTCATCCTGGATCCAAAATGCACTGTTGTACTGAGAAGAAAATTATCTCAAGACAGGGAGCCGGGGGATGCTAGTATGGGACCACTACCTCTCCTCAGAGAGTTGTGGTACGGTGGTGGGTACCAGCTACTGGGGGAGAAGTAACTTCTTTAAGAAAAAGGTTCTAGGAAAGTTGCTGTAAATATTATATGACCCCCTTCATTCTCGTCCCCCATAGAGATGTGTCCGCCCTACACAGACCATGGGGGGGGGGGTGGAATCCTATAATATATTCAGCATGAATTTGGGTATTTAGACAAAGGGGGCTCAGTCTTGAAGGATGTGGTCCTGGGTTTATTGTACGTGAATCATCCGGGGCAAGAAAAGAGACAGAAATGTCTTTAGCACTCTCTTTTAAACCAGGGGGGAAGGAGATAACGGGGGAAGATTTTACAGCCAATAGGATCAAATGGAGGGGAGGGGGAGGTTTAGAAGGGACTAACATTATACAAAACCAAGGGTGGGTTCATCCTCAGGGACATACTATATATCTTAATGCACTGCAACAGAAATTAGAAATGGCTCAGCTCCTTCCTCTCCCTTTGGGGTGAAGTAGTCCTAGGATATGAGGCACCTTAAAGGGATTGAGAACAACCAGCATACATAAAACAGAGACCAAGCTGATGGGTTTTTTATCTTCTGAGTCGATTTGCTTTACAGAGAGCCCTACTTGTTGATTTTGACTTTAGGCAAGATCTTCGTCTGGTCTGAAGTATCATTGCCGTAGCCAAAATGGAGAGGTGTACTGGTTGGGTAGAATTTAAAGTGAATGAAAAATTGGCTGAAGCCATGAGCTTTGAGGGTAGCAGCCAGCAGTTAGAAGTCTGACAAGTGTCAGTCATTAGAGATTGTTTAGGACTGTTCAACATACACACAAACAACCTGGCAAGGTGGAATAAATCTTGTCAAGTTTGTGGATGCTAGTACATTGTGGGAAGGGGAGATGGTCAACATGTTGGAACGTAGGTGCTCTTCAGCACGATCTCAGCAGGTTGGAAAAAGAAGCTGAGAAAAACTAGCTGATGGTCAGCAAAATTCTGGGGTGAGAGGATCCATGTGTCACAAGGACTGAAGAGGGACTGGCTAGAAAGCAGCTGTGCAAACAAGTCTTGGAAATCATGATACTGCAGGAAAGGTGTTGAGAAGTTCTCACATACAAAATTCATTAGCAGAACTATAGCCGATAGTATTGCTTCTAAGGGTGACGGTTACTTTATTTTGGAGGAAGGGAGATCAAAAAGGGTAAAAAAGATCAAAAAATATCAAAAAGGGAAAACTTAACATTGGCCAGTCATAAAGACTAGTAATGGGTTCCCTAGACCCCTAGACAGGCATCTTCCCTCTGAGTGTCCTCTCCAGTGGAGCAGGTGGTACCCCCTAATACTCTTCCCATAGTAACTATATTTTTCTTCATAATATGCTCAGACTTCCTGTGGTTTTGGGTTTTTTTCTGCTTATGGTGCTGTTGATGTTGATGGAAGTGTGCTTTGCTGAGGGGCAACTGCTGTATGTGGGTTACTTTTGAGGATTTGTGTGTGCATAGTTGTTGGGTCTTCCCATCAGTGTCAAAAGCAATAGGGTAGGAAGTTAGGATAGATGCAGGAGGGAGTGATTCCCATGCAGGTTGCAATTGCTTTCCAGCACTGCTTTAGAGGTTTGTAAGTGCAAGGCTCTGAGCATAGTGGAACAAGAACTATTGTATGGGAATAATCAGGAAAAGGGCCACCACACCATGTGCAGGGAGATGTCATGAAGGCACTTGTGGAAAGCAGGTGGCAGAGGTGCAGAATCGAAAGTCCTTAGGAGAACAAAAAGTTGAGGAACCTTCAGATGCTGTGCAGCAATGATGAACAATAGACTGAACATGAATATGTAGTGTATTCTTTTATTGATTAAGAGGACTTATGGGCTCCTTTACTAAAACTGCAGCCATTAAGTTCAGGAAACTGATCTTCCTCTTTTTGTGCCACTGGTGGATGGCATCAGGAATACCATATATAGTTTGGGGCTTGACAAGTACATGGAAGATGCTTAAATATCACCGGGGGACTAGTGGCTGGAGCACAAGATGTGTGATGAGAGAATGAAAAAGCTGGGTGTGTTATGCTTGGACTAGGGCAGGGGAATAGGATTGTTCCCCTCAGCTCTCAAGTGGTAGGTGGTGGCAAGATTAGAATGAAATTATGAAGTGTCTATCAAACTGCAGGTGTGGTGTGAGGAGGATTACAGATGGGTTTTAGGACATAACTATCATACTTAGTGTTGTTGAACATTACTCAGACTACCAAAATGTAAAACTGTCATGGATTTTTTTGAAACTTGATATGAGATCTTGGGCAGCCTAATGTAAGTTTGAACACAGTTTGGACCAAGTGATTTTTAGAAATTCCTTTGAACCTTAACTCTTCTGTGATTTGCTAACAAAAACACTTAACAGAGATATTACTTAAATGCAAAACATGCCTTGTAGATCTGGAAGTGTTACTGGCTTGTCATTGTAAATGAGTGTGTGACTCACCTTGTCATGAGGTGTTTTTATTTAAAGAAACTCAGTATTTTAGGCTACATTTTTCTATTTCTTTAGGCACCACAATGTCAGAAAAAGGAGTCCAACAATACTTCAGATGATGACAGCTGTGAGAAGGCTGAACTAAATGCACACCAAGCATTTGTTTTTGGGCAAAATTTAAGAGATAGAGTTAAGGTAAGCACACATTTGTTCTCTTGACTAAGCATTTATGAAGTACTGTGAAGCTACTATATGAAAAGGTTAAAACCAAACCTCCATGTATATATGTAAAATTAAAAGCTATGAACACAGTAGTGTTGACTATTTAATAAAACTAGTCTTCTGGACATTTAATAAATGAATTCTGATAAATAGCATAAGAAGCTTTTTCAAAAATAAGTGCATCTACTGCAATCATGAGTAACAGCTAAAGCTCAGTAGAATGTGGTGTTTTCTCTTACAAAAACTTTTGGGTTAGAATAAAGTTGAAATGTGGTCCTAAGATGTTCCCATGCAACCAGGACTTCACAGAAAAGATGGAAAAACAGGCTGAGCTTGGGCTCAAACTTCTGCATAGAATAACTGAGTTGCATTGTTAGTATCTCCTGAGGTTTGCTCAGATGTCCTAGCATAATAAAAGAAATTGTAATATTGGGCCATAGACTTATTTTGTCTTATTGTAGAAAGCATTTGTGGATAAAACTTTGTCTTTAGGAAGAATGCGTTGAAAAATTTGTGGTCAGTAATTAAAATTGTCGATGTATACTTGTTGTTTTTCTAGCTAGGAGATGAAAGCGATGAAACTACTGATGTGCAGAATGCTGGTCTTCTGACATCAGATATACCTTCTGCAACAAACTATTTTCTACAGTACATCAGTTCCAGGTGAGACTACAGGAAAACCAATAGAACAGTTCTTCTTAATCTTTACTGAGCATTCTTTATGGTTCTGCTCTTCATTGGATGCAGGGCTTAGACTGGGTCAGTGGGGACCCAGGCTTCTGAAGAATGAGTTGGCAGTCTTTAGATCTGGGGGAATCCTCAATCATTTCATCAAGGGAGATGCATTTGATACTATTTATTTGACCACATCCTCACCAAAACCACTTAAGAAAACCAACAAGCATGACATGAGAAGTGTTCTCATGAATTAATAGAAACTGTGATGGACTAAATTTGAGCTACCAGTGGAATCTTGTGGAGATCTGCACTGTATTTGTGTTGTTCAGTAGGTTGCATATATGATACAGATAAAAAGGAAGAATAGTTAAATTTTTTTCATGATAGTAAGCTTTTCAGAGTGCTCTGTATGCCTAAGTAGGAGCCTAACTGTGGGAGGTTTTTAGGAGAACTTCTTATGAGGCAATAACTTCAGAAGAAATGTGATGTGTAGGTAAAGTGAGGCAGTCAGGAGAAAACTGCTAATCCTGTCTTATGTAGTTGCTAATCCTGTCTTATGTAGTTGCTAATCCTGTCTTATGTAGTGATGAGCTCTGAGCTGGGAGCCTTCACTTGAGGCTAAGGTAGTGATACAGCTCTCTGAAAATGCTAGCTTAGTAGTGGTCAAAACAATGAAGTAGTTTACAGAATGAGAAAACAGAAGACACAGCTCTGATGTCAGGTAGTAACGGAGTGTGAGGGAAAATCCCACCAAGAGTGATGAAGCAGAGCAACATCTCTGCTCCTGTAGTAGGCTGATCATCAGATTGAAGCAATGAAATAATCGTAGGAAAAGTGCTGATACATGCTTTTTTTGTCCTTATATTTGGCATTTTTGAGGTATTGTTCACTATGAAGGAGGCAGTAGGCAGTTTTGCAGTCAATGAACTTTTGATGCTGAACTTTTCAGATGTTGCACTGGAGAGGCAGAGAACACCTTTGCCCTCCTGTTGCCAGATGAACATCTTTCCGATAGACAGAGTCAGACTTGTTCAGTCAGATTTGGCAGACAATAACTACTATTATGTGGCCTTCAAATACTGGGATATTTTTTTAATATTTTTCAACTCGTGACATGTACTGTCATTTCATTTGAGTCTTTACTTTGGTAGGACTTATTCATGGTGAGTCAATTGCCATAAACCTGTTTTTGGACTTGTCTTTAAAAAAAATAGTGTCTCTAAGGGGAGTTGGCTCTGGTTTTCAGCTGAGATGGCAAAGCATTATGGTAATCAGCTTGTAAAAGGAAACTCCTCCCTTTGTGTAACACTGTCAATTCTTTAAAAACTGTAAATGTGCTAGTTGGGACTGGCCGCATTGAGTTTCCTGTCAATATTTGGAGCTCAGAACTGTGGTATTTAATTCCGTTAGTAGGTAAAGCTGTCTTCCACTGAGGATCTCCTTCATTCTAGCAATCTCCTTAATAAGAGGTAGCAACTCTACATGTACAGTTTAAAGGTTTGTTTGGTTTCACTTGAATCATGTAGATCATGTGAGTCCCCATTTTCCAAACTTGATGAAATGCACTTAGGCTTGATTCACAATGCCTTTTGTGTGTTCACTTTATGAGCAAGCTGGTGTTCTAGAAAGGTATGCCCAATGGGATACCTTCAACCAATCAGTCAACCATACTAATCAACCAACTTGTTAAGTCTTTTGAGTCTGTAAAAGAATAAAACTCTTATCCTTCCTAAATAGGATTCAAAACCTGTTCATAAAAATACTAATGGGAGGAGGATGTTGATTCTATAAGGAAGAAGTAAATGCTGAGATTTGATTGTGAAACTTCTTGGAGAGGCTGTGGTATTGCTGCAGTGTGACGAAAGGCATTACTTACTTACCTTTGCTACCTTTGCTTCAGTTACGATATTGGAAGTGCTTTTGTTTCAGTTCTTTCCCTTTCTGAGAGAATTGACCTAAAAATGTGTAGTAGTTCAAGTTTGTACATGTAGAATACTGTTAAAAAAAAGGTATGTTATATGATTAGACAATAAGCTTTCACTTAGCATTCAACATTGCTTTGTATGTTATAAGTTATCTGAAGGGGAAGATTTTTACAGAGACAAAATCATTTGCTGTCATTTGGAGAGAATTCTTGTTCTGTAAAATTAGGATGTGCTCTGGTGTTAATTTTTGCCTATGTTTGTGCCAACCAGTGCTTACTTTTCTAAAGCCAGCGACACTCACTTGCTGAGAAATTTTATTAGTAGAAAAGGTAATAAGAGGTATTACTATCTGTCTTGTAAAACCTGCATTATTTCTTGGGTTTTTTTCAGTGTAGAGAACTCTATGAACAGTGCAGATGCGTCTAGCAACAAGTTTGTTTTTGGACAGAACATGAGTGAGCGAGTCCTAGTGAGTATCCACTATGTATGTGTCATAATTTTGCCAGCAGTTTGTTATGGATTCTCACTCAGTAATTTTGAGAGCCTTTAATTGTACCTGTCATTTGAACATGTGGGATTTTTCAGTGGTTTCCCTTGAAGGTAACTTAATTTGAGTGTAGCACAGAAGTTCATTATGAGCTGTTGACTGCCCAGCAATACTCTTCAGGATTTCCCTGCCAAACTCTATAAATATAAGGAGAGCCAGTGGCCTCTCTGTAGTGCATGTGGTTCTTGTGCCCAGGCATTTTATGGCGCAGCTTGTTGCTTTAAACAGCTGTTGGAGTATAAGTATTAGAGGGTATTTTATGTTTGTCCTCAAAATTGAGAGCAGTTCTGTCATGTGACTCCCCCTGGGATGGGATTTCAAGCCCAGCAGTAAAGCAGCTGCCTCAGGACTGAGGTGTGATTCTGGAAATACTCTTTATGATTACTGTTTATCAACCTGAGGTGTTGCACTACTTGTTGCTGTGGGATTTTGGTTTTTTTGGGGCTGTGTTCTCTTGGGATACTCTTTTACGAGGAGTTTTTTTATTTCAGTTTTGTTTTAGGAAAGATTCTCTAAAGGTTCATTTGCTTCTTGTTTCTCATGTTTATTAATATATATCAAAAGACTTGGCAGTCCTCCCCGGACTTTTCGCTTACGTTTAGCTCACTATTCCTTGGCTCAAGTTGGCTTGAAAAGCACAAAATGGCTTTAAAATACACAGCTCTTTTGTCTTTATACTTATTTTTACCTAATTAACAATAGACACATAAATTATTTTTCTTAGTGACTCAATGACTTATTACTTGTGTGTTGCATTGCAGTATTTTTTATCTAATCACTTACTGTTAGTCAAAAACTTCTAGAAGAAGAAGGTGGAGAAGAAAGAAGAAGGAAAAGAGACAACACCTTAAATCCTCTATCTTGTGTTCTGTTCTCAAAACTAGCTTATACTCTAAACTTCAACTTTTTCACTCAGTGGCTTAAGAAAACTCTTCAATTTACACACTTACAGTTTTTCTATTTAACTTTAACAATTGTTTTCATGGTATTATATGAAATTCAGTGTTTTCTTGGATGTTAGAGCTAGGCATCAGAGATAAGGGCACACTGTGCCTCAGATTCTAACATAAGGAATAACTTTTAGTACCTCAGTGTTTCCAGCTGTTGTTTTTATTCCTGTGCTGAAGCAAAATGGAAACATTTAATGCTGCGTTCAGACCTGTCTTAACTGCCAAGCAGGAGTTCACTCAATTACGCCATGAGTAGCGGTAGTTGAAATTTACTTGCTGTGTTGAACAAAGCAAATTAAATAGCCTCAAAATTAGGATTGAAATTTTTTATCAGTTCAAGGGAAAATAATTTGAACTGGTTTTTAGGTCACACTCCATTTAGTTCCTTGGCTGAGGTAGTAGCATAACTTTGACTGTGAGAACATGTTGTCCGTGAGATTTTTTTTTTTGCTGTATGGCTTATAAATACTGGAGTTGCCCTCAGTACTTGATCACTAGTCTTGTTTAGCAGAATTAGTGTACGTTTTTCCTTTTCTGTTTACCTCCTCTTATTTCTGTGATAGAGTCCACCAAAATCAAATGAAGGTAGTACAGAGAGTAATAAGGAGAATGCTTCTACAGAGTCTGGGTCTGAATCGTCTTCTCAGGAGGCCACACCAGAAAAAGGTGAAAAACAAAATATTAGTAATGGTAGTTAATCCCTTTTTAAATTACTGTGTTTTTCAATATCCTGTTACTTTTCAAAAACGTAAAATTTTTATGTTGCCTTTACTGTCTACTGTAACCAAAGGCTGGGTGTGGAAGTTGCTAGATGCTGTAGATCCTCTAATATTAAACATGTACAGGCTGCACTGTCTTTTTCCTTGTCATTTTGTGGTAATATCTTCAAGAGAATAAAATTAGAGGGAATTAACAGAACTGGTACTAAGACTTGGAAGAGAACATAGGAGAAATGTGGCAAACTTTTTTTTAAGTGACTGAATTTCTGAGTCAAATGTGTATTGCATTGAGTGGATGCCCCACATGTTGCTTGAGCTCAGAACTGTTTGCTGGATTCTATGACTTCAAATTGTCAAGATACTATGGAAATTCTGGGAACTATAGATTTTCTTCATTAAGCTGCTTGCAAGGCCAAATGAAACTGGAAAACTAATTGCACTGTCCATGCATAGGCACAGCTGTATGGCTGGCAAGAGTATCAGTACTGCTGGAATATCTACAGATAAGCAAATGTCTATGCAAAGGTTTTGAACTACTGTGTGTAGGGACAAAACTTCTTGAGAACTTACCTCTTTTGTCCCTTATGCTTGTAAAACAAGTACTAAAAGACAAGCTTTAGCTTCAGCTTTCAGTTCTTTTTTACATGTTCTATTTTAAGGTCTGTCTTCTATACTTTTCAGAAGGTCTCAAAATCATGGTGTGTACTTGTGTGAGACCTTTATACATCGTATAAAATTTCATGCTAATCATTCTCAGACTCTCAAAATGTTGTTCAGCTAATAATATTTCAGAATCACTGGCAGAGTCTGCAGCAGCCTATACTAAAGCAACAGCAAGGAAGTGTTTATTAGCGAAGGTAGAAGTGATTACTGGGGAGGAAGCTGAAAGTAACGTCTTACAGGTAAGAAACTGATAGAGGAGTTCTGAGTTTGTGGGGATTTATATGGATGTCCAGTGAATGCACACCATCTGATTCCCTACAACTCAGCCTTCCTCTATATCTCTAATGTATTTTCTTGTGTTAAAATGCAGACTTTCGATATTTATATCAGATCCTTATTTATTAACTTGTTGTCCATTCTTTTTTAATTTCCTCATTCTGAATAAATTTCAGCGTCTTAAGGATACACCTGGATGGCCTATAAGGATTCTTTCCTGAATCCATCACATAGAAGCTTTTATTTTCTATGAGACAATTATTTGAAGAAAATTTAAATGAACTAAATGTTTTTAAGTTCTTTAATTGTTGTACTACTGAAGATTTTCTAAAACTTGGAATGGACTATTTGTGCCAGCAGTCTAGTTTCTTGCAAAACAGAAACTATATCACAAACACTCAGGAATTTGGCTTGAGGTACTTAATTGAATTAGTGATGTTGTAGAATGATATTTGGTCATGACCTAGACTCCTGATTTTAATCATGATATATTTAGCATTGTAGTTATTCATTAACTTAAATATACTTACTAACTCCAGTATATCCTTAAGAAAAATATGAAGGGTTTTCATATAAAATAAAGTGGTATATGTATTTTTTCCCATCTCTCTTTATCTTCCAATTATAGCTTGTCTTTTTTCTTGAGATATTTTGTTTCTCAGCATTTGAACAGTGTTATTTTCAAGGGCAGCTTTTTTATTCTTACAGACATGATGCTCTATTCTAACACCAAACATTTGTACTATCAGTATCTAATGCCTATCAGTTATACTTATATTACCTTACAAAATTATATGCTATAATGTTTATCTTCTTGGACTTGGTTTTACCAGACATAAACGACCTTTAAGTGGTTCTTCTGGTACATTTCTGTTTCTGTGTAATTCAGAAACGTCTGGATGCTTCACATAATTGAACAAGACACTGAAGAGATAAGAATCCTGTTTTAGTTATGAAAACCACAACTTTTGGCAATTGTTTGTATATTTAGTAGAGGACTGACTTGCATGAATATGTTGTAATTTAACAGACCTCTTGCCTAACTTTAATTCTTTTTTTCTTATGAAAAGTAATGCATTAAAATTCCAAATGGGACTTGTACAGACAGAACTATGTTAATGTTGCAGAAACATACAGAGCTAGATGTTTTGGGGTGAAGAAAGTGAGAAGTGGAATGAATGAAAATAGAAGTATCTTTTCCACTTAGTGCACGTTCATCTGTGGGGAAGTTGAGGGGTGATGATTTGAGGTATAAAACCTCAGGAGTAACAGTGAAGTTGGATTAGAGAGGGCAATACAGAGTAGAGATGTTTGGCATGGAAGAAAAAGTGAGCTTGTAAGTCAAAGAGGAGTATTCCTACTGTTTGAAAAAATACATATGCTTTCTGAATTTTATAACCTATTAACCCTGTAAGGAGGCAGTAAAAATACCTCACTTATTAATGACTTTGTGTGGTTCAGGCTTTGGTAATGAATTGATAATGAGCTAACATGTTTGTTCATCCTTTGCTTCTTTACAGGAAGAATTCTGCTTTGCTGTCATTATATTTGCTGGGGCTTCCCAGCAGCAAATACCATCTTCAGTTGTGCAATTTTTACCTAAGGCTTTTAAAAGAACTGGCTGATAAAAAGCAGTCTTTTAAGAAATTAAGTTACCTCTGTGAAAGTTTCTATCTTACCTGAAAATTACTTGTTGTTTTGATCCTGAACCCTCTTATTCTGTAAGAATATATAGCTTCTTTTAATAAAACCTGATGAAAATAGACAGCATATTTTGAGAAATTTATTGCAAAAGAGAGGATGACTGTTTTGGTTTCCACAGCTATAAACAATTTAAAATTTCAGTATGAAATCTGAATATTTTTTTAACCAGCTGTAGGTGACTAAGAAATATATGATTACTTAATCAACCACTATGACAGATATATTTTCTGTAACGTATTTTCTATTACAGATTCAGTGCAAGCTGTTTGTATTTGATAAAAGCTCTCAGTCTTGGGTGGAAAGAGGTCGAGGGCTCCTGAGACTCAATGATATGGCCTCAACAGATGATGGAACATTACAGTCTCGACTGGGTAAGGGGAAGCAGGGGAAATGAGATACTGGATGACAGTCATGCTATTTTTATAAGGTTCTTCCTTGACACCACAGCAACATTCACTTTAGTTTGTCTTAGCTCCAGCAGCTCAGAAGCAGTTTGGACTTTTTTTCTTTTGCTTCAGTTTGTGAATATTGCCTCCAAAGAGAGTATCTTCATACCCTTCTGTTGTGGCAGATGTTCTATTTACTTTGTCCCCCCATAAAAGAAAGCCATGTTTAGTAACTAGAATATTTGCCTAGAAATTGATGGTAACATCATTCAGATCTGGCTGTTTTGGATGGGTTGCTTGTCCCCATCCAAATGGGTGTGGAGGAAGTCTGTTTGAATAGTGCGTGATTGTTCAGGCTGTCAAGAATGTGCATTAGCCTGAGATTATCTGCTCATATACAACTGCTAAACTTTAATGTATTAGCATGTAAGGCTTCAAACTAAATAGCTTTTGATGTCACTTAAAATCTTTAATAGCCTTGTGCTTTAAGCCTAGACTGCAACCAAGCCCCTTGCAGCTGCTTGCTCACTCCCCTTCCAGCAGGATCAGGGAGAGAATTGGAAGTGTATAAAAGTTAGAAGACTCGTGGGTTAAGATAAAGACAGTTAATAAAGAAAGCAAAATAGGTGCATGCAAACAAAGCAAAACTAGAAATTAATTCACTGCTTCCTATGGGCAAGCAGGTGTTCATCCATCTCCAGGACAGCAGGATCCCATCACACGTAATGGTGATTTGAGAGGACAAATGTCATCACTCCAAACATCCTCCCTTCCTCATTTTACCTCTGCTTTATGTTCTGAGCATGGTGTTACGTGGTCTGGAATATCCCTTTGGTCAGTTTGGGTCACCTGTCCCACCTGTGTCTGCCCCTAACCTCCCACGTACTCCCATCTTCCTCATCACTGTAGTAGTATGAAGGTAGTGTGAAAGCAGCAGAAAAGGCCTTGCAAGCACTGCTCAGCAATAACAAAAACACCTCTATATTATCAACTGTATGTTCAGCATAAACCCAAAACACAGCTCCATACCAGTGATGGGGAAGAAAGTTAACTCTACCTCAGCCAAAACCAGCACAAGGCTACATTCTTCTCGTTTACAGTTGTGACAGAAGCCCAAGAGGCCTTATTTGTAGAAAGACTGAAACCTTTGTACAATAAAAAGTGTCTTGACTATTTTGAGCTTCTTGATGTGTCTTTTTCTACCTAACTGATCTTGTAACTTGGCTTTAGTGATGAGGACTCAGGGGAGTCTCAGGTTAATCTTAAATACCAAGCTCTGGGCTCAGATGCAGATTGATAAAGCCAGTGAGAAGAGTATCCGGATCACCGCCATGGATACAGAGGACCAAGGAGTGAAAGTTTTTCTTATATCAGTGAGTGCTGTTTTTTGTTTATGTCTTAACTGTCCTACTGAAGTTGGTGCTTATTTAAACTGTAGTTGAAGTAGCATTCCCATTTTTCTTTGCACCCTACACTGTCTTTGCATCACCCCTGCCCCAAAGACAAGGCACTTGGAGGATTTGCTTGTCTAAAAAGTCTTGCTGACTAGTTGTGAGCAAATGCTACATCAAAAGCTGCCCTAGGAAGCCAGGTTGTCCGAAGCATTGCCCATGGAGTCATGGGATCTTTTCCACACATATTGAGACTCTAGCTATAGTGTTTAATGTAGATTGTTTTCTGATTTAAGAAAAATGGGCATTGTTTCATAGATTTTATGCAGTAGTTTAACCAAAATTACTGAAACTATCACCACAGGAAGCCTCTCATTGTCTGCTGTGCGGGAGGATGGATAGGTGTCCACTGGAAAGGAAACACTAATACTGTCAAAACCATCATATTAGTACTTAAGGGTTACACATTTTAACTTTGATTTTCTTTTGATGCAGAGTATTAAAGCAGTAACAGGAAGTGAAAGTGATTTCTGTGCTTGCTAAATGTGGAACAGCCATCCCAGTCAGAATTACTAAAACACTGGGGATCTAATCATACAGTCAGCAAGAAAGGTTGTTCATTCCCTAAAGCGCTTACAGATTTGGAGACGTCTGAACACATTCTTTTGATTTACGCTGGTTCTACACAAGATGTTGCAAAAGAATTAGTGTTCCTGGGGATCAGAAATTGAGAGCATCAACAAATGGTCAGCTTTCCCTGTGGCGTTAGGTTTGTAGGGCTGGGATCTGTAGTCCCACAATGGAACTTGATGATACCAAATATGCATTGATGAAGAAAAATAAGTGAAATTATTGGATGAGTTTTTCTCCATATTTTTCTAGATTTGAAAGTTTTGAGTTAATCTGTCATCAGGTTGTTCACTCTTGATTTTAGTATTGATACAAAGTATCTTGTTTGGAATTATTTTTTCATTATAGTTCATTGCAGGGGAATTTTGCGGATACAGAGGTGAAAGATTCAAATGTCAGATGCAGTAGATGGAAACTATTTTTTATGAAAGAATTTGACAGGTTGTCAAAAATGCTTCCCTCTGAAACAGAGATTCTTCAGAAAAAACCTGGAATGTTTGCCTGCCTGACTGTCCATTGAGTTTTCTCGTTGTATCTCATATTGAAATTTTATGCCAGTGCTTCATGAAACATTTGGCTTGATAACAATTAACTAATGTGTGAAGTTGAATTATTGACAAGCCAGCAAAAATCTGCAAGATTTTAATTGAAGGTCTTTTTAATATGAGCTTTCGGGTGGTGTCAGGAAAGATGTGTGATTTCTTTGTGAAGAAGGCTGTATGAGATCAGCAACTACTGGGTATGTTAACCAGAGAAAGTCGGAGCTAAGCACAGGAACATACTCTCACCACTAGAGTTCTATATATCTAATGTCTTGCTGCGTGTACCACAGCCTATTTGGCTGGTTTGAAAAACACTTTGAGAAAAAGTATATTGTGAAATTTGGCGTAACTGGTGTCATTATGTCATTAATCCATTATGTCAGCAGTGTTTTATTGTGTTACAATTCCATGCACCTTTTTCTTACTTCTGAATATTTAAAAATGCAGGCAAGCTCTAAAGATACAGGGCAGTTGTATGCTGCATTGCACCATCGGATCTTGGCCTTGCGCAGTAGAGTGGAACAAGAGCAAGAAGTCAAGAATGTAGCACCTGAGCCAGAGGTAACACAGTCAAATGAGGAAGACAGTGATGATGATGTCATTGCACCTTCAGGATCAGTTGGAAGTGGTAAGTAAGAAACAATGGTGTTTCCTGTGTTCCATGCATTTTTCTGTGTCATTTCTTAATGCAGACTGTGCTCTTTGTGTATGTCTATGGAGTAGGACTATTGCAAAGTTTTCCTTTTTGAATGCAGCTACTTCTTGCTTCTTCTCCAAACTGGTAGAAGGCCTCTGTGCTGCCTCTGAGTTACATGCCACAGTTTAGCAGAGGTTTTCTGTGCTTTTTATCATATATAGGATTTCTTAGGGTGGTTCTGAGTTTCATTTTTGCCTTCATCATGTCCAAGAGTTGCACATAAAACCTGAGATGACTCAAGATCAGTAGACAGCATGCAGACTGACCTTTCAGTGGTGAGCTGTTTGGAAAGCAGAAGGGTTTACAAAGGGGTATGGAAGGAGTATAATGTTTCTTTTTTGTGCATGAGGAGACCATAATTTAAGAAAAATACTAGTCTTCAGTTTGAGGAAGGCTTCCTTTTGTACTCTCAACTTTGGAAGTCACCTGTGCTTTGCTTTCATGTGGCTGAGAACATCCAGCCTTTGACAGTCCTCCATCCTGATTCACAGAAGGGGGAAAAAAGAGGAATGAATATGAACAAAAGCAGTGGGAAGGTTGAAGAGGTTGGAAACTGAGCTTTTAGGTTTTGGGATGCTGCAGGGATTCTTGAGCCAGATTAGTTAAGAATATAAAATTCTACAGTCAAAGAAGATATGCCTGGAGAAGGCATATGCAAGGTGGGGGTGGAGGAATTGTACAGTTCTCATCTCTCATTGAACACCTGAATCTGAGACTTATGTAGGCTGCTTGGGATGGGTCTCTTAAGGCAAGGCAAGAAATAAAAGGTATTTCTGATGATCAAGAACTACTTTTATTGTTTCAGGTCCTAATGATGAAGGTGATGGGCAGAACACTGGCAGCACATAGCAGATGTGAGCCAATCTGCTTGCAAGGCTGCTATGAACACCATCTTGCAGGCGTCTCTGGATACCCCAGGCCAGCAATTACTTCAGGCGATGTTGAAAGCTCCAAGACTTAAGAACTGTGCATCTCTGTTCTGTTTGTTTGGGTTTTTGGTCTGGATCAGTAGATTCCACACACACACAAAAAAAAAAAGCAGACTTGGAAGCTACCTGAATGTGGTTTGGGACGTTGAAAGCTCATCATATTGATGAGCAAAAAAAAAAAAAAATAAAAAAAAATCCAACCCCAAAACAACAAAAACACAAAATGCAACCACCCCCAACCATTTTCCCTCTTCCTTGTAATTAAAATGGCACATTACAGCTTGTCACAGCTTTTCATTGGGATCTTTTGGCTGTTTCTTCAGTAGTTCATGTCTTGCAGGTCTCCAAGATAGAACTTTTCAACACGGTTCCAACTTGAATTCTGCTTTTATAACCCCTACTCTCCTTTATGCAGGGAAACCTGGTTCTCATCAGCTCCTATGCTCACTGGCTGCCCTTTTGGGTTCCTTTTTTTTTGTACTGCAGATGGGGCAGATTATGTTTTTACCTTTTAATCCCAACATAGGTTGTGGATGTGGACATCATTGTTTGCTGTCTAGTGGGTTTGTAATCAGAAAGAAAGAAAACATTGTGTTTCACCAGAAAAGTTTTTTTAATGTGATAATAAGAAACTTTAAAGTCTGCAGGACGTTTTGCTGACTCCTTTTTTTCTTCCCATTTCATTATTATTTTTTGGGGATTTGTATTGTGGTGAGACTTTTTTATTTTAGCTTTTCAATAAGATGCTCTTGTGTGTTGAAAAAGTGAAATTATTGTTTTGTACTGTTCTTTTCTGTTACTATTTAAGGGAGAGCTAAGCCACTATATATAATAGATGTTGCATACAATTTTTCTTAGAAAATGTTGTTTTTATGGCTACAGTAAAATGCAGGAGGCATACAAATTACACCTTCAGAAAAGGTAATGACAAAACAGCTGTTAGCCCTTGGAAGAATAAAATAGACTCTTGTAATGAGCTCTGCCAGCCATTAAAATAAATCTGTATAATAAAGCAGCTCTCATGTAATGGCTTGATTCAACAAGCCATTTAAGTACTTGCCTGACTTAACTGTATGTGAATAATCTTACTGAAGTCAATGCAACTTTTCATGCTTAAAGTTGAGGACATTTTTAAAGATCTTGCTGAATTAATGGCCTTAAATAGAAAATTTAACTTCTAACCCTTCCTGTCCCCATTCCATTTACTGAAGTCTTGCAGCATGAAGAAAAAGGTAATACGCCAGCCTTGAGTAGTTTGGGCTAAAGGTTATTGTATTCTGTTCCACCACAAATAAAAGGAAGAATGTGTTTTTCTGTGTGAAATTCTGAAGTACACCAACTGTAACCATAACTCACTCTTTTTTTTTTGTTTGTTTGTTTTGTGTGTTTTTTAATCATTTGAGCCTTTTATGTGAAAGTTGTTTTATTTTCTTATTGAAACATATGCTATGTTCTTGTCCAGCAAGGTTGGAATTTGGTAGTCACCAGGTCACTTTCACTATAAATTCTCCAAATTGTTCTATTTTCTTTATAAATAGTTTGCTGATAGATAGTTTCTGACTTTCATGCTTGCTCCTTTTTAGGTTAAGGATCTAAAATGCATCACCTAAAAGAAAATGAAAGGGGAAGAAGCATTTGATGTAGCATGAACTGAAAGCAGAAACCCAGGTTATAGCACAAAATCAACTTAGAAACTGAGTATTCAAACAGCAAAAACCCTTTATTTCCTCTATTTTAATGAAACAAACTTTTCACTGGCAGTCAAGAACAAGTCTTCCCCTGTTTTTTGTTGTTAGCCATCACTGAAGACTGATGCTCTTGGGACAGAGGGTGCTTTTACTTTCCCTGATAGCCAGTTGAAGGAACATCTGTGATTACTTTTCTGGCAATTGAAAATGGCTAATGATAAGCTGTGCCACTGCATCTTGTTCTCTCTGGATTGTCCACTCATGCCTTCTTGCATTTTGGTTTTCTTTTTCCCTCAGAGTTACAGGGCTTTTTACTGATGAACAGACCTATTGCTGCACCCCTACTCTTGCCATGCTTCAACTGGAACATGGCAGGTTCCTTAGTACCCACCACACAATCGTTTCTGCATCACAAGGTCTGGGGACTTCTAAGTAAGTGATCTGCATTTTGGATCTGGGATCTTTTTACATAGTTGAGATACTCAGATACAAACTACTCTTTTGAAACACCCTTGCACCATAAAGCTGTTTCTTGTCAGCACCTTGTTCATAAGGAAAATTAATAAAGTGTCTTGGCCATCAGGGCCTACTAGGAAAACAGGCATTATTTCCTGGTTCCTAGGTCCCACATTTTCTATGGTGTCCATGCTGAATCTCTCTTTGAAGTGTTTTACCTAAAATTCAATTGATGGTGCATGAAGATTCAGAAAAATGGAATAAGAATGCTTGCTTTGGGTTTTGGTGGTACACAATCACCTACAGCTTTCTAAAAAATCTGGCAACTGTTTACTGATGCAGATTTTATTTTTAGCTAGAAGCTTTGCATAAATGTTTATAGTGAAAGTAGAAATGTTGCTGTGCATCCCAACAAAATTGGCAGTGGGTTTAGTTCAGGCTCTGCCCAGCAAGATAAGTTAGGCCAAAGCAAAACCCTGACTTAGCTCTCTGCTTTCAGCCTTAGTAAACCAGCGACAGGCAAAACCAGATAAATGCCCATATGTCTCAAAAGATCTGTGTAAGACTGTCATATCAAAAGGTACATGGGAATTAGATTAAAACCTGTGTCAGCAAGTAAGCAAACAAAACACCCTGAGCCCTGTGTTGCATTTCCTGTACTGAGCAGCTGCTATTTGAGGGCTGTCCAGCTCTGCTGCCTTAGAGCACTCTTCCCCTTAATCATGCTCCTGCTCCATCCTTCTCCTTTGGCCTCTTGTTAGCTTTTGTGTGGTGTTGACAATTCCTGTATAGCCTGTGTGGCTGCTGATCCACACAGGCACAGCCTTTCAGATTTCCAAGTGGAAAGAAAATACAGAAGAATGTAGTAAAGTTGAACATTCTTGCTGATAATTCAACAGTGTACTCTGGCAACCAGGAGTACCAGCTATGTCCTGGTGTGACATTTGGCACAGCCAGGTGAAGGAGGGGATTGTGTCTCTCTGCTCTGCACTGGGGCAGTCTCACCTTGAATTCTGAGGGCAGTTTTGGGCACCACAGTATAAAAAAGACATTAAGCTAATAGTGTCCAAAGAAGGGCTGCAAGTATGGGGAAGGGTCTAGAGGGGAAGCCACATGAAGAACTGCTGCGTAAACTGCTGAGGGCACTTGGTTTGTTCAGCCTGGAGAAGGAGAGACTGAGGGGATACCTCAGTGCAGTCTTCAACCTCCTCATGATGGGCAGGTACCAGTCTCTACACTCTCATTACCAATGACAGAGCTTGAGGAAACAGCGTGAATCTGAGTCAGGGGAGGTTTAGCTTGGATACCAGGAAGTTTTTCACCCAGAGGGTGATTTTAGAACTGGAGCAGGCTCCTCAGGACAGTGGTCACTGCACCAAGTCTGAGTTGAAGAAGCATTTGGACAATGCTCTTAGTCCATAATCCCATAGAGTGAGATTATTAGGGTGCCCTGTGCAGGGCCAGGATCTAGACTTGATGATCCTGATGGGTCCCTTCCAACTGAGTGTGCTCTATGATTTTATGAAAATGTTGCTAGAATGGTGATGTCACTGAAACCTGAAGTAAGCCTCTTATCCATAGAATGAAAATATGACACACACAGGAAATAGAAATATTAAGGTAAGAGAATGTTATCATTACATCATCTTTCTGTCGTCCAGTTTCCCATGCTTTAGGGAAGACAGGACAGGAAATTATCTAAATAAATGAGTGCTCAGCCATCCTGCACTAGAACTAGGGTGGGAGGTGACCAGATTCTTAGAAATCTGCAGGAATTAAAACCCTCCAACTTTATAATGGCTCCTTTCTGTTCTCTGAAGTATCAATTGAAGGTATTGCTTGGGTATTACTGCCATTAGATGACTGTTCCTAATATGTCCCCTTCTGCAGTTCAACTGGTCTCTTGCTCTCCCACTGAGTGTAGAAAATGGATTATTTACTTTCTAAAAACATGCTGCATATTTCAAAATTTACCGTGTTTCCCATAATCTTCTCTAGTTTTAGGAATTCCAGTTATGATAATTGCCATAATTTGTCACACATGATTTCATTAAACTGACTTTTCACTGTGTGCTTTTTCTCCCGGTGTTACTTGGTCTTTCTGTGCACTGACTGGCTCAAATAGTCGATTGTGTTGGTAGCAGATTTTCAGACAGGATGTTATAAAGATGCTTTAATTTTTTTAAAGGTTTTTTTTTTTTTTCCCTCCTGTGAAATCAGCACAGACCAGCACAGGTACAAGAGAGAGCTGCTAAATCAGACAAAGTCAGTCATGATTCTTTTGTGCTAGGTGAAAGTAGAGGTATCTCATTAAGAAATGCTTACCAATAATTTCTGTAAATAAAAGTCTCATTTGAAGATTGTATTCAGAGCTCCCTTTTGGCTACCTCCTTTCAAGGACTCCTTTCCAGAACTCTTCAGCTTTTGTATCTTTACAAAAGGAATTTGTCACTGAGAACACTGGTAATTCTGTTGCATGGGTGGGAAGTGAATGCCTTTTCCAAGGTTATTTTAAGTAAACCACCCCAATCAAATTCTGGTAGCTTACCTTCAGCTTTCAATGACACTGGAAAAGCCAAGTGGTGGTGTTATGTTTGATTTCCTCCTGTTGCAGAGACCAGGAGCTGTTGTTGAGCCCCTACCGCAGGGTGTCTGCTGCTGGTAACATGTACCTGAGTATCCATGTGCTGACTGTACACTGTGTTCTGAAACATAGCTTGCTGTCTGTAGTCCATTTAGCAGACAAGATAAATTCCTGTTCCAGAAAATTCAGAACACAACTTCTGCTCTAGACAGGAGATTCATGGGACAAGGCCCTACAAAAAGCTCCTGAGAAGGATGGGGAAATGCTTTGAATGCAATTTGCTGGTGGATGGTTCTTCCATTTCTGAAATGTTTTGGAGATAGAAGCCCCAGTTATCTGCAGCTTTTAGTATGATGGCAATCCCTCCCTCTGTTTAAAGGAATAAATATTCTGTATCAGCAAGTTTTCTTATCTGCAGTAAAAATATTTGGAACCAAGTTAGTGTTTTAAGAGTAATTTTACATTAATTATGCTTTGCTTTCCCTGGAACTTGCCTGTTTAAAGTAAGGTAACTATTTCCTCCTATTGTAATAGCTCTCTGAATAGCATTGACTGCCTGGGGATGATCTGCAGCCCAAGGACGTGTATACTCTGATACACGTACCAGCTACCTGAAGTGTAGGTACACATACCTGTACCTGCAGTCTGTCATGAGGCAGGTGGAAAGCTGAACACACCAGGGTGCCGAGTCTTGCAGGTACAGGCATTGTACCTGCTGCAAAGTAGAAGAGATGTGAATTCTCTGTCCTACCTCCTTTGTTGGTGGAAGAAGCATTATGAATCTACTGCATGGGGTGTGGCCTCAGAAGAGCTTTTAACAGCTGCTTGGATCCCAGAAAAATTGTTACTTAATTGCGTAGAGTCTTTCCCTGTGCAAGATTCAGTGTCTGCTGTATGGTTATATTGGGGATAGAGCATTTGCAGCGTGTGCCACCCTGCAGCTGAGTGTTTTCTCTGTCCTACTGTCTGGAAGGGTCACACAGCCCTCCATCCAATGTGCTTAGGAAGAGCTTTGGAGAAGGGGCAAAGCTGTTCTAAAAGATGCTTCCTTTATTAAGGCACTAGCGAGTGCCCGATGGTGGCATTGGTTCTGTGTGTAAGAACAGCAAGCTGTCTGGGATGCAGAAGAAGCAGTGCCCAAGCTGAGGGACAGTGGAAGGCCCTCTGTTGTGAATACACTCCACACCAGGTCCTCCTGGCGCTGAGACAGCTCTAGAAAGGAGGTGATTTGCCTGATGTGTTGTGAGCACACCCCAGTACATCTCCCGTGTGATGCAACCTAGCGCAACTGCCGAACCCTGGCCATGCCCCTTCTGCCCTGCTGCCAGGGCTTGTGAAGCCCTGACTTTACTGCCAGCAGGATCCAGCGCTACAGAAAATTCCTTTGGATAACAGAGCAGTAGCATCCAACTACAGCTGTTTTGAGCTGCTGTTGCAGAGAAGAGGTACTGTGTGGGACTCAGCATACTGAAAAATGCAGAAGTCAAGTATTTAATATGCTTCACATACAGGGAAAAGAGGTAGGTGAGAGAGCTTGAGCTAAGAACAATACAGTTGAAGACTCGTTCACTCAGATCTTCGAGTTTTGAAATTTCAAGAGTCTGCAATACAACTGGAAGAGTTTTGCTTGAAGGGATGTCCATGATAGGGAAGTGTGTGCTAATGCCTTTACAAACCAATTCAATGGGTGAGGGTATGGGAGTTGACATCTTTGAAATGGGTCTTAATATCTCTACTAACTTCAAGCAGCAGGTTTGTTACAGAGCCCAGACAGCCTGGGCTGTGTCCTCAAAAAGACAAATGGGGGACTCTGCACAAGCTTGAACTTCTGAACTTTGGGGTAAAGTGACAGGTTCAAGGGAGGATATCGGGTAGGCAGATTGGGAAGGCTGTACCTTCCTCAGCCAATGGGGAAAGAAAGAGGGCAACCTGTGGCTGGAAGTTTAGGATAAAAGGAGGCTGCGCCCTTTTCCTCAAGGAAATTTCATGGGCACGTGCCCCAGTGGACTCTCTTCCCATTATTCAAGTAAAGTTGAAAGGCTTCTGTCTCCCTTGTGGACATTGGCTTTTCATTGCATGATTTTCCATACATCACCAAGAAGGCACAGTAGAGAGTTGTCTTTTTATTAGTGTGCTATGAACAACTAGAAAAATCAATGTACACAGCATCCCTATAGCCTGTGTCAAAGCATCTTTATTATTTCAGGAGACTGGGCCATACAGCAGTATAGACTCTGCTATAAATACATATAATATTGGCTTTTTGCAAAAGATTGAAATGGATGTTATACATATAAAGTAATTTTAGTATAGTATTTATTTCTATTAACTAAACTTAGGCATAGTAGCGCAATAGCTGATAGTTAGCTTGAACTGCCTGCTTGGTTGGGATAACATCCAACAAATATATGATGAAGACCCTTGCTACTGATATGCCAGTTATCAACACCTACTGTCTGAAGAAAACATGGACCAAAATCCAAACTGGAGGTGATAATAAGAACAGACTAAAAACACAGCCAAGAAATGCACATGCTCTAAAAAGGTGGTGTTGAGGAGGAGTCATGCTAAATAGTTCTTAGAGTATGTAAACTAGTTTAAGGAAAAGTTTAAATATGTATAATTGTTTGAATATTGCTGATGCAATAGAAAAAATATATAGTGTCTCTGAAATAGCTAGTGTGCTCTTGGCAGAAAGCCAAGCACCTGGCCGTTAATCTTTGCTTTATTATTTTTGTTTCCTATTGTCTTTTATTAACTGTTAAATTTTACCAGGAACGTGAACATCATTTTTCACAACACAGAGAGAGAATTAAAACAGAAACTTTGTAAATTCATTAAAAATATTTCAAGTTCCATTATGTAAGAGTTGTAGATCCTACCAAAAAAACCCCCCCAAAAACCAAAAAAACTCAACCCCCCAAAAAAAACAAAACCAAAAAATCCCCAAAGAACCAACCCCAAAACCTAACAAAAAACCCCAAAACAAACAAACAAAAACCCGAAACAAACCACAAACAAAAAACAACCCCTCCCCCCAAAAAACGTAAAACACACAATAAAACAATAAACAAAAATGTAAAAAACAACAATACAACAAACGATACAGATCTCTCCGCCCCGCAAGCAGCCAGCAAAGACAAACGGCAGAGTCAGAGTCCCGGATTTCGGCAAAAAGCCTGATAGCCGCGGGTGGGGCAACTGGGAACGCGAGGCAGAAATCCCTTAGGCCAGTGCAGGTGCGGTCGGGCAGCGGCTGCTGCGGGGCCCGCGCTGCCCGGGGCGCTCGGCTCTCCGCCATGGGGGAGCGGAGGGGGCGGGGCCGCCGCGCTCACCACGCGCGTGCCCGCGGGACGGTTCCTGGCCTCGCCTCCTCGCGAAGCGGGGCCGCGGCGTCCTCTCGCGATACGTCGCTCATGCCCTTGCCGCCATGGCGGGCTATTGGGACGGGCCCGAGGGCGAGCAGTGCCCGCAGCGCACCTGGCTCGCTACGCGCGTGGGCGCGGCCGCGGGTGGGCACCGGGGGGGAAAGGGGCACACGGGGGGGCGGCCTAGCGGGACCCGGAGCCGGGCAATGACGCGCAGTGCTGTGTTGCAGGCTTGGTCGGGGCGGCGTATCGCATCATCCTGCTGCGGCCCGGCTCGGCTCTGGCCGCGTTGCAGACGGCGGCGGCAGACAGTGTCACTATGGGTAAGAGCCGGGCCCCTCGACAGTGTAACTATAGGGTGGGACCAGCCGCAGGGGCTCCAGCTTCGCCTCTGCCCGGTCTGGGTGCGCCCTCGCTTTTACGCTTGCCTCTGCCCCTGCACGTTTCGGTGGTTCTCTCCTCCACCGGCCCTGGGTCGTTGTTTAGCAAAAACGCAGAAAACTGAAATGGAAAGACATATCCTTGATTTGCAGGTCAAGTAGCATTTCTTTTTTCAATCTAGAGTAAAAAGTACATTTTCCTTCTATATTTCTAGAATACTCAGTCTGTGGGCAACAACACAGTGTAAGCAAATGTAGGTTTCTTACTTAATATATTTAGGCATTATGTTTAATAAACTGCATTTGCTAAAGAACAATGCAATGTTTTTGGTGGCAAAAGGAAAATAAACGTGGGGGTTTTCCTGTCATGTTCTATAGACAAGAAGAAACCATGTAGTTGTCTTGAATTGTATTTGGAAGAGAAAGTGAATGCTGATGAGAGGAGCAGGGAGCTGAAGGGGCTGCACGGTTGAAGCTCCATCTGCCCCTTGTCAAGTGCAGTTTTCTTAGCAGACTTTTATTTTCAGTCTAATTCAATGGCTTGTGCCACCTCCGCCTCTCCCCAAGTGCTGGTGCTCTGAGCTGGGGCACAGTCAGTCCAGGTTTGCATTTTTGAGTAGTTTGACTCTAAACCAGGATATGGCATCTCTAACAAGTTGAGGTCATTATGAAAGGACTGGATCTTGTAATCAACTGTGATTTCAAGAAATCCTTTAATCCTAAACAGACATATTGGGTCCTCTTACTAGTTTCATACCCAAGGAAGGGTTTGACTTGTCTGCTGATCAGGGGCAATACCTTAAGCTGTACATTTTGCCAACAGATGCCTTGGTCCACAGAGACCTCTCCAAAGAGAGCAGGAGAGTTGAAACACAGTCCTAGGTCTGGGTGTTGTTTCTTCAGTGCTCTTTTCAGTTGATTTTGACTTCAGCATAATAAATTTTCTGCATAGATTTGTAACAGGAGCTGCTGGTTTTATACAGGGATTAAAAATTTTTATCCTGGACTTTTTTGTTGTTCCCAAGAAAGATGAGTTGAAATCTGCAGATGGTGCCTGGTAGACAGTTTCATGTTTCATGATCAAGAGTTTGTATTAGATACAAACCCAGATTTTCTTGACACAGCTCTTTGCCAAAGTTTGCATTATATCAGTGTAGGGTCCACCAGTGGGACCACGTGTGTAATTGAGTGGACAGGATGCTTTTACTTCGAAGTTTTGTAGTTCAGGTCAAAATTCTTAATTCAATTTCAGTTTACAAACAAGAATAATGTACAAACTCAATTCATTTTTCTACTATCCAGGAAGCATTGTGAACTCTAGGCAGGCAGAGGAGGAAAGTGCCAGGACTAGCAGCGTGCAGGGAGAGCAGAGCCCTTGGGGTTGCTCTGCCTGGTGCTGTGAGGTGGTTTCACAGGGACTTGAGGGCAGTTACAGTGCAGAGTCAGGCAAAGCAGAGGAGGTGGCTGCACAGACAGCACTTCTCCCCTCCAGTACTCCTAGCTGTCAGGGGTGCCCCATCTCCTTGTTGGAAAGGGCTGTTAGGTGATACCCCAGCAGGATGCAGTGCTGTTTGGTGGCAGTGGCTGTAGGGTGCTTGGAGGGTCCAGCTCACAGCTGAGCAGTATCCATGTGGTGCAGGGGGAGAAACCCAGGGAGGCTGTGTGGGACTGGGTGAATGCTGTCTCATTGCAGCAGCTGGGATAGGATGTCCCTGGGAAATGGGAAACTGATCTTGCTTCATTTGCCATTGTAGTTACGGTGAATATTGAAATCATGCTCTCTGTGAATTCTCTGGTCCTTGGGGATTTTGCTATTTTTTTTACTTTTTGTTTACAGCTACACTGGGAGCTGTGTTTGGCTTAAGTACCTGTCTCAGTGCCCAAGTCCGGGAAGAACCAGAGGATCCTTTGAACTATTTCATAGGTGGCTGTGCAGCAGGAGCTGTCTTGGGAGTGAGAGGTAACTGTGGACAATGCCTCTGTTGAAATGTGCCCTTGCTGGTTTTAGAAACTTTTCTGTTGGAGGAAAATGTTAAAGGATGTTGATATCAGGCTTCTTTGGTAACGATTCATCTCAGCCTCTATTCGTACCAGTTTCACTGGCATTGTATGGGCCTGCTAAAATAAATATGGCTGCAGGAGGCCAGGTCACCAAAGGGAACATGAAGTGATACACAGAATGAAAGGAGAGCTGATTCAATACTGCCAGTAAGAGCTACCAGTTATATCTTAAAGTTGCAGGATAGGAAAAATATAGTTGTGCAAATCCATGTTTTATTGGCAACAAATGTGATTCATTTTAGACAGCAAGTACAATCTAATATCTGCCTTGTGAATTTGTCACAGTCTGAGGGACAAGCTGTGTGCTGCTGCTGTTGCTCCTATAGCACCTTGTAAAGCTTAAACAGCTCATGCAGATACTGACATAGCTCTGTTTTCTGTAGACATTCATCGTTGAACCTAAAGAAGTGAGGGATTTATTCAAGTTGTAATTGTGGTGAAATACAATTGATCTTTACTTGTCCTAGCTGCTGAGCTGATGAGAGTTCAGAGCAGTATTTGTTATTTTTTTCATTTAATTGAGCCATTTAAGATTGCCCACTTAAGGGGATGGGGCAGTGGATTACTGAAATTGATATTTCAAATTGCAAGCCATAAGTGTGAAAACTCAATTATATAAAAAGGCCACTTTTCCAATTTCTCTGGCCAGACAATGCTGCTGATGGTCAAGGGACTTACGAAAAATGGCAATCTATCAAGATCTATTGCAAAGAATTTGTGCCTTAATGGGTCTTTTCTGGTTTGATGTGTTTTCTTCAGCTCACAGTTACCTCACTGGCACCACAGCATGTCTGGGGTTCGGAATCACTGCAGCTCTCATGAAGATTGGTAACAAGGAGGGCTGGAGGCTGACGGGACCTCCCAAGCTGTAAATGTCACCTTTCCCCCCTCCGTAAACTGGCATCCAAATGCTGTATGTACTTAGGATGTATTGTAATAAAAATTTGGTCCATTTCAGCAGTCACAACATTGTGTTGTCATGCAGTTGTTTCCCGACATTTGGGCTGAGGTGCAGAAAGCTGGAGCTACTGAAGGGGAAGTGGCATCTTCTGGTCCAGCTGCAATTTCTGTGCACAAGTTACTTTGCCTCCATGTCTTGATATTGTGTGCACATGCATGAGCACTACGCTGTAGCTTCAGTGAGGTCCTTGTGGTTGAGTGGGCCCTGCGGGGCTTCTTGACAAGGAGTGGGATTACACTGCACTGAGCCCATCTGAGGGTCTGGAGCCAAAACTTCTGAAGAAGTGCTTGGCTATGAGCTGAAGATGGGGGAAAGTGGGGAAGAAGTCGTGGGTTGCCCACAAGTTGTTTGGGAGCCTGGGATCATTTTCCAAAAAGTCTTTCAGGAAGTCTAGAGCTAAGTGCTTCATGGTTGAAATTGAGGAATACCTGAGGGACCCCTGAACACCAGCTGAGAACTGGAGCATGTCACTTATAGCTGTGTCTGGTTGAATTTTCTATGAACAGGCAAGTGTGTCCTGCAAACCCACTAAAGAGGTGGAGAGCATGGAGGCAGAGGATGCA
Organism: Parus major; assembly: GCF_001522545.3. NCBI lineage: Eukaryota > Metazoa > Chordata > Aves > Passeriformes > Paridae > Parus > Parus major. Next base: position 44,247 of record NC_031797.1, on the reverse strand, counting down.
CAGAGACAGGTGAGAACTGGATCCTTTTGTCTGGAGAAAAGGTCAAGATCTAATAGCAGTTTTTCACATTTTAGTGGCTACAGAAAGTGCAGGCTCAGGTGTGCAGTGAAGGGTGGGAAATAACAAAATAGGGAAATTCTAACTAGATAGGAAAAAAAATCTCACGGGCAGAATAAGTGCTGAAAAATGGACTTGTAGAGGATGTGAAAACATCTTTGGGGACACAGGATCCAACTGGATATGTAGGAATAGTGCAGTACAGAGATGGTACATTAGGGGATGGGTGCATGAGTTACAGAGACAGGGAATGTAGGCATGGGGGTTGCAGAGAGGGGAATGTGGGGTGTGAGGGGAGGGGACAAGATGAGGAGATGGTGATACTGGGACACAGTCACACCTCTGGTATGTGCTGTGTGAGCTGGTGGGGTCCTGGGTGTCTGCAGAGTGGTCCTGGGGGCATTTGAGGCTGGGCCAAGGGGCTGGCTGTCTCCATGTGCTCCTGGAGCTGAGATTCCCAGCTCTTTGGAAACCAGTGGGGCTGGGCTGCAGCTCAGGAGCACAGCAGGTGTTGGTAGACATATCAACCCCTTATGGGGTTGGGGGAGCAGACAACTGTGTGCCTCCTACCTGAGGGCTTAGGAGGGGACTCTGCTTCACCCTGCGCTCTGGAAAAGAATAAGGTTTAGAGAGGGGCTGAGGGACCAAGGATCCCCAGCAGGACCTGCCCAGGGTTAGCATGTGGTTTATGGAAGCTCCCATCAGCCTCAGCTGGCCCAGAGAATTCAGTGACCCACTGTCCCAGCCTGGGGACTCTGGGGCCTTGGACCTCCCTCTGCCTGAGCCTCTCCCAGCTTCTGGCTGGTGTCACGTGTTCTTTCCGGTCTATAATTACCCGGGCACATTCCTAGAGGGTCACAGGAGTTCTGCAGAGCAGCAGCAGGCGGTAAGGGGGACGAGTGCACGGCATAGCATAACAGGCCACACAGTAATGCAGGGGGCATGGCATACAGCAAGCTCTTCATTGGGCTGCAAAGTGTGTGGCCTGAGTGAGGACAAGCAACACTGTGCAAACAGTGAGCAAGACAGTGAGGGCAAGGGGTGGCAGCAATGTCATGAGGATCAGCACACCTTGACAGTACTTGGTGCAGGGGGGCATGCATGACATGAAACATTGCAGACAGCTAGCAGGATAATGCATCACAACATGTGACAGGCAGCGTGACATAAGACAGGCAGTGCACAGCAGGCATTGCCATGCACTAAGTAGATGTGCAGGTGCTTTGCTTGGGGGCCAGTGGCTTGGTTGCTGTTGGACCATCAGTAGTTTCAGCTATGGGGCAATGGCTGAGGAAGGGTTTGCTTGTGTGTGCTATAGGACTGAAGGTCTGAATGGTGACAGTGGCCTGAACTGTGGGGCAGCAGTTTTGGCTGTGGGGCAGTAGCTTCATGCTAGGGGTTCAGAGATGAGGCAGGTGAGGAGATCAGGCTCAGCTATGGGGCAGTGAAATGGGCTGCTGTTGTCACCTATGTAGCTGCAGTTTTGCCAAGAAGCATCCAATTCAGTAATGGAGTAGTAGCAGAGGCTGGTGGCCCTGGCTGTGGGATAGAGGTTTTGGTGGTGGATCCAGTGGCTTTGCTATGTGGCAGTGCCAGTAGCAAGACCCTATGTCCCCAGCCAGTACTCCTGCCATTGGCTAGAGACTCCAGCTGTGGAGACAGCATCCTGACACCCTGCTCCATGTGTTTCCACAGGCAAGATGTGGGTTGCAGAGGGGCCAGCCCCAGACCAGTGGAGCCTGCGGGATGGGGCTCACGCTGGGCATTTCCTGGCTGTGGCTGACCAACTCCGCACTGCAGGACAGCTGGTGGATGTGACTGTGGGCCCAGAGGGTGACATGGCCCATGCTGTGGTCCTGGCCTCCATCAGCTCCTTCTTCCACCGCTTCCTGGAGGGCAGGACCACACAACTCCGCCAAGATCCTCCACCCCATGTCCCCCTGCCACCTGGGGCCACGCTGTGGGGCTGGCGGGCTGTGCTCACCTTTGCCTATGGGGGAATTGTGCCCTATGGCCGACTGAAAGAGGTGGAGGAGGCTGCCCGGGCCCTAGGTGCCTCCCGGCTGGTGGCTGCCTGTGCCCTGCGTCTGGAGACTGACCGCCAGGAAGAAGGTCCTAAGCCCCTGGAGGAGCAGTGGGAGACACTAAGAGCCATGGAGCAGCTCCATGCCAATGGTGTGGGCTGTGACCTCCAGCTCCAGGCAGGGAATGAGGTCATCCCAGGTGGGCAGGAGGTGGGGGTCCCCTATGAGGGGCTGAGGAGTGGGACAGGGTGCTCTGGGACAACCAAGTTCTCTGGTGGGGATAATACTGCAGCTCCAACTGGGGATCAGGTTCCAGAAGTGCCTGCAGGGCTGCTCCCTTTGGCAGAGCTGGGGCTTTGATGGGTGTGGGGCCACAACACCTGAGTTCTGGGGGCTGCACAGTGCAGAGTCCCTGCTGCCTCCCACCATTATTCCTCCTTCCTCCTAGTTCAGCGACTGGCCCTGAGCTGCTCCTGTGACTTCTTCCGGGCCCTTTTCACCTGCCCCATGCGGGAGGCCACCCACGACCCTGCTGACCCGCTGGTCACAGGGCTGTCCCCAGCCGAACTGCGTCTCCTCCTCTCCTTTGCCTACACAGGAGCTGTGGCAGGGCCATGGCCCATGGTCTTGGAGGCAGCTGAGACCTCCCTGCGCTACCAGGCCTGGGGGCTCCTCACTCTCTGCCTGGATGTTTTCACCCATGGCCTGACCCCAGAAATTGTCCCTGATGTACTGGCCTTTGCTGTGGCCTATGGGTTGGATGAGGTGGTCCGTGTAGCAGAGAACTACATCCTGGCCACCTTCCCCTGTGTGGTGGTTACACCGTCCTTCCTGGATCTTCCTGCACATCTTCTCATCCGCCTCCTCCGCTCTGATGGTCTCAATGTTCTCCATGAACTGGAAACCTTGGAAGCAGCATCTCGGTGGCTTATGGCCAATGGAGATGGCCGGGAGGATCTAGCCAAAGAGATCCTGTCATCTGTTCGCTTTGCCCTCATGTCCAGCCTGGAGCTGAAGAAGGTCCCATCTGTGACTGCAGGGGTAGCTGACCCAAAGGTCCTCCGTGAGCTCATGATAGCAAGTTTTGCCCCTATGGCCCAGCTGCCATGTCGGGTACGTTCCCTGCAGGAGGTGTTGGTGGTTTGTGGTGGAGACAAAGTAAAGGGCAACCTGGCTGCCCGGAAGCCCAGCAGACACCTCTGGTTTGCAGACCGCTACCTCAGTGCTGTGGGGCTGGTGAAGCAGGTTGAGTGGCGGGCACTGGGACACTTTCCTGATGGCCCACGCTTCCGTCATGCTGTAACTGTGGTGGGCAACAACCTCTACGTCCTGGGTGGAAAGCACTACTACGGGGTCCATGACACCCTAGCCAGTGTCTACAGGTGAGAGCTACAGAGGACTTAGAGTTGCCATGTGGCGCCAGGGCATTGTGGGAGGTATTGGTAGAAGTAGAGGTAGAGCTTCCCTGTGGATCCAAGACAATGTGGCATTGCAGCTGGTCAAGTGGCCCCAAGTCATTCTGGGAAGGGTTGGGTGTAGGACTCAGAGGTGCCCTCCTACTCTGGGGTACAGCCTTTTTGGGAGTAGGAGCAGGAGGATTCTATGGAGATACCCCAAGACATTATGGATTAGATATTGTCCAGAAGGAGGGGATATTCCCCTGCAAGGTGACCATGTGACCCAAGACATTATGGCAAGTTGTGGGTAGGTTGTTGGCCTTAGCGGTGCCAACATCAGCTCATGGTGTTGTAGGTAACAGGTAGTTTCTTGCCCCTTTGCCTCTCAAACCCAGGTACCAGCCTATGGATGATTCTTGGGAGCGTCTGGCCAGTATGACATGTGGACGAAGCTACTTTGCTGCTGTGGCACTTGGTAATTTCATCTATGCCCTGGGGGGAAGCTCAGGGGAGCTCTACTGCACAGACACTGTGGAGTGCTACAACCTGGCCAGTGACACCTGGAGGTGAGGCTGCTCCAGCAGATGCCTAGTTTCCCTTTTCTCTCAGAGCCCCTTGTTTTGGCCATGGTGCCCACTGAGTGCGTTGTGTCACTAAACCTCCAGTGGAGGATGGACTCGCAGTGGTATTTGAGAGAAGTCTACTGCGTGTTGAATAACCATGTCCCTTGGGGACTGGCTGTTGGCTAGTGTTGCCTAGTGGGTTTGGGTTTTTAGCCAGTAGTCATTGTTGGTCTTGTTGGCCATCTGCCAATGAGAAAAGTAGTTTGATTCCTCTCATAGGCAGAATGTTCATGGGGTGATGGCCAGGGTTGTCCATTGAGGGAGTCCACCATGGTTGATTGATGGTGTGGTAACTACAAAGTGTTGAATAGTGATGCCCCTGCGGCATCCATTCTGTGTCACCTGATGTTGTCCACTGGAGCTCATTGGATGCTGGCAAGTGTTGCCTTCTGAGTGGTCAGAGAAGCCATGGCTCACCAGGGAACCCCTAGGTAGTCAGTCACTGCAGGACACCCTGCTTAACCTGTCCTTCACCCATCCCTCTTTCCTTGCCCAGGAGGTGCCAGCCCCTGCCAATGGCTCTGTGTGGGCATGCAGCATGTGCCCTGGATGGTGAGCTCTACGTGTCAGGTGGTTGTGATGAAGCATACCAGTGTCAGGCATCCTTGCTCCGCTATGTCCCAGGTGCACCTGTCACATTCCTGGCCCCCATGAATGGCCAGCGAGCTGGCCACATCATGGAGGAGGCAGGTGGGCAGCTCTATGTGGCTGGGGGCCTGTGTCAGCGGGCTGGGCAGACTGGCTACAGGGACCAGCTGACCTTTGAGGTCTACAGCCCCAAGCAGAACATCTGGGTCCTCCTCAGTCCTCTCCCCCGTGCACATGTAGTTGGAGGTGCAGCTGTGCTGGGAGGGGAGCTGCTTGTACTGGGAGGGTACAGTCATGAGACCTACCAGGACACGCACTTGATTCATGCCTACCAACCAGGTACCCGGCGCTGGATCACCCGCGGCACCTTGCCCCATGCATATACTGACCTACAAGCCTGTGTTCTCACTGTACCTCCTGCCTTGCGTGCCCCCAGCTGCCTTAAGGACCCCTTGAGATCAACTGAAACTCCCAATAATGCTTAGGGTATACTCTCTGCATCCAATACTGGGATAGCCAAGTAGCATCTATGGATACCACTATGAGACAAAAGTGTCCAGATCCCTCTCCCAGGTTTCTCCTGTGGTTTCCAGCAACCCTTCACCCTCAGGGTACATGAGCTAGACTGTTGTGAACCTATGAACTTAAAGATTCCCCACACTGTAGCCCTGTGCCTCCAGGAATATCAATCCCCTTGTCTGAGCCCTTCACTGGGAGCTGGGAATCCCCCAATATTCCCCCTCACCTGGGTTGAATAAAAGTGCTTCCTAAACTGTCTGTCTGGGTCTTATTGTTTCTGGTGGGGAACCCATACATCCAGGTGCTTCTCACAAGGAACAGGAGAGCAGGAGACCAGTGACCTGGGTGTCCTGGGTGGGTGGTGCTGGGCACGGGCTCTGTGTGCCTGGGTTCTCTGGGCACAAGGGTGTATGTGTGTGTGTGTCTCAGGACTAGAGAAGGATCTTGGGGTGCATAGGGGATCCTGGGGGAATAGGGTCCTGGTGGTGCCAGGATTTGTGGGGGTTGATGGTGGGGTATAATAGAGGATCCTGGGGTTCCTAGGTGGTTTTGAGAGGTCTTGGATTCCTGGAGTGACCTGGACTGCTTGTTGTGTGAAGAGGTGGGAGAATTCCAGCAAGGAGTTGCAAGGAGAGGCAAAGGTAATGAGATTCTGAGAAATGCTGGAGTACTAGTAGTGCCTGTGGGGAGGGAACTGGGTGGCTTCAGATGTGTAGAAGATGGCCAAAAGTTGTAGTCTAAAGAGTTCTGAGGAGAAGGGGGTAATCACTTCCCTTGGCCTGCTGGCCTGTCTCTGTTAACCCAGACCAGGTTTTGTTGCCCTCTCTTTGCTGCCAAGTGCACTGCTGGACCTTGTTCACCTTTCTGTCTACCAAGATACACAGATCTTTTTCCACAGCTCTGCCTCCCAAATGTTTGTGCCCCACTGTTTGGGTCTTCAGACTGTGCCAGCACTGAAGCTGCTTGCCTCATTGTTGTCCCAGGAAACAGGGATAGAGAGGATGGTGTGGTTAGAGGACAGACAAGTGGCTCCTTACAGTGTGTGTATGTCCATGACATACTTGCACAGCAGACTTTATCGAGCAGACATACTTACACTGGTCAGCACAGGCACATGTTTCCACCGTTGAACCCAGTAATTAATCTGGCAGAAGGCTACACTGACTCACAGCAGTTTGACAATACATTTGGGGCAATGAGAACTGGAACTGCATTTCAGGCTAGAAAAGTGATTTATAGGATACAGCTGCTGCATTTATGCACCAGTTCTGGGGCAAGCCATTCAAGCCCCACCAATGGTGACTGTTGCCTCCTTGTCACACCTCCCTAAATGTTTGAGTGACATGTAGACAGGTGATCACAAAATTTTGGCCATCTCTGGAGTGCTTTGTTCTCATGTAATTCCTTACAAGTCACATCCATTGCCTTTCAAAGCCTCCCACCCTACTCCTTCATATCTGGCCATCCATAATTGGTCATGCAGAGGCATCAACACTTGCACTTTCCTTATTACCTGCCAGTGGAATGCTTTTTCCATGTGATTCAGTTTCACAGGAAAGAATCACATATTTGGGGCCAAAGTCAAGAATAGGAGTATAAGTGTGCAGTTTTGAATGTGAGATACAAGAAGGATCTAAAGCTGTTAAAGAGTATCCGAAGGAGGCCAGAAATGGGGAAGGGTCTAGAGGGGAAGGGTATGAGTAGCAGTCAAATGAGGGCATTTGACATATTCAGTCTGGAGGACATCAAGGGGAGACCTCATTGCAGAGACCTCCCCTGAAGGAAGGCAGAGGGCCAGCTCTGTTCTGACCCCAGGAACAACTGGAGCTGTGTCATGAGGGCATCCCAATGGATAAATATTAGGAAAAAGCTCTTCTCCCAGAGCGTCGTCAGGCACTGAACAGTCTCCCCAGGGAATGTCACAGCTGCAAGGCTGCCAGAGCTCCAGAAGTGTTTAGACAATGCTCTCAGGCACAGGGTGGGATTGCTGGTGTCTGTGCAGTGCCAGGAGTTGAGCTTGATCTTCAGGGGTCTCTGCCAACTCAGGATATTCTAGGATTCTGGGATTCCATGGACTTTTCTTCCCTGTCTTCACTCTTCCAAATACTGAAGACAAATTTCTAATTCACTGTGCCCTGCCTCGACTTGTGGCAGGTCCAGTGAAATTAAGCCAGCACCCCTTTTAAATTCAGGCACAGAATATTTATTATGTGATTAAGAACCTGGCACTGAGTAGAAAAGTATATTGCATCTTTGTGTGCATAATTTGAACAGAAGCAGTTGCAACATAGCACAATGTAAATTCTGCTTGCCCTCAATTACCCCAAAACCAGTGTGTGGCAGTGACAGTCCCAGTCAGTTTAGGACATTATTTTCCTCTGCCAAATACCCAAGTAATTATTTTAGCTCTGGAAACCTCAGGCTGTTTGAGAGTACTAGAGGAAGGAGCTGGATGACTTCCCCCTAGGCAAGTAGATCTTTCCCTTGTAAAACAAAGCATATAAAGCAGAACCGTGACTCTCAATCTCTTTCTCTGGGTGTACAGAATCATTTACATGGTGTTACCTGCATATTTCACTCTGACATCACCAATGGCCTTGACACCTGTGTCTAGGCTGTAAGCAGATGGGGTCCTCAGGAAGCCAAGGTCTGTGACCATCAGCTTCCTGGAAAAAGGCTTGACTGATGTGTGCAGAGGACTGTGGTGAACCCACAGTTCCTTTGTAGTGCAGAAAGAGTAACTTGCAGGAGGACTGTGCTGTATCCCCAGATCTTTAATTGTGCAGTAGGTAACCTCAGGGCACAAGTCCACTTCCTTGATTGTACAGAATGTGGGTTGCTGGAGGGGTATTTTGAAACTGCTGAGATGCATCATAGGGTTTCCTGTTGACTCCCTCCATTCCTGCAGTGGATATCGCACCTCTTGGGTCTGCAAGGACTGGTGCCAGGAGGGTTTTCCCACCAGACACATCCATGCCATCCAACCTGCTAGAGCCAGCATGGTCAGGACCAGCACAAACAAGGAAGCCAGGTAGAGCACCCAGTGCAACAGGCAGCAGTGCCTCAGCACCCACTGCCCCCACTGTGGACCCTCCCCACCTGCCTGCAAACGCAGCACAGGTACAGCCTGTCCTGGGATGGAGCAAGGGCAGAGGGAAGGAGGAGCAGGTAGGGGGGAGCATGCAGGCTGGGTGAAATGTCTAGTGTCCAGGGGAGGTGGTAGTGTTGTGGCATGAGTGGAAAGCGTGGTGTTGGCCAGCATCGGAGGAGGAGATGGAGATATGACAATAGAAGAAGCTTCTTGCATGGCAGTAGAAGGCACTGCTGTGGAAGTAGTGAGAAATGTGCCAGTGGACCCCATGAGACTACCATAGATAGTGCTGGCAGCAAGAGTGGTTTGAGGATGGCCACTGGTGCTAGAAGGGTTTCTGCTTATAGCTGTTGGCAGCGAGGTGGCATTATCAAGGGTGGCAGGTCTGTGCAGGGTGATGGTAGTAGCAGCAGTGAGAATGGTAGCAGTGCTGGGGTTCTGTGGGGATATCATGGTGGGACTGGCTGGTACAGGAGTGGTGGTGCTGGGAGCTCTGATGCTTGTCAGCATTACAAGCAAAGTGCTTGGGGAAAGGGTGGAGGTACAAGGGGTGCTGAAGGAAGGTCTGGTGAGGGGAGATCCTGTGGTAGTGAGGGTAGGAAGGCAAGATGAGGTAACAGCACAGGGCATGGTAGCGTGCTCTTTGGGGATGAATCCATGTGGGGGGAAGATGGTCACGGTGCCTTTCTCTGTTGTTTCTTCCCCATAATTGTATTCATCCCCTCCTTCCTCATCTGCATCCTCCACAATGCTGCAGTTAAGCTTGAAGTGAATGATAGGCTTCTCCCTATGCTCAGTAGGGCTGTGGCACAGTACCTTCTCAGGTGCGACCTCCACCTTTGTTTCCTCCAGGCCCCGCTCTGGCTGATAAACAATGTCAGCATTCTTCTGGATCCAGGTCTGGAGGTAGTGCAGGTCACAGTTGCAATTCCAGGGGTTCTCAGTGAGGAAAACATACATGAAGAGACGCCCCTTTGGGAAAAAGTCAGTGGGCAGGGTCTGCAGCTGGTTTCCTGAGAGCCAGAGGGTCTCCAACTTTTGCAGGTCCTGCAGCAACTCCTTGGGTAGCTCTTTCAGGAGGTTGTCTGAGAGGTCCAACTCCTTGAGTGCTGTCAGCCCTGCAAAGGCCTCCCAGGGCAGCTGCTGCATCTTGTTCCCTCTCAAGTCCAGATTCTGCAGCTGTGGCACTGTGCGGAAAGCCCCCGGGGCCAGTGTCTCCAGGCTGTTGTGGGCCACAGCCAGGTGGGTGAGCGCAGGCAGGCCCTCCAGGATGGGTAGGGCTGCCAGTGCATTGTGGGAGAGGGTCAGCTCCTTCAGGGATGGCAGCAGGGCCCCTGTGTGCAGAGCCACCAGCCCATTGTTGGCCAGGTCGATGTCCTGAAGCTGGGTGAGGGGCAGAAAGGCAGCGGTGGAGAGGGACTCCAGGTAATTGTTGCTGAGAAGTAGGATGCCTGTATCTGCAGGCAGGTCTGGGGGCACTGCCCTGAGAGCCTTCCCTGTGCAGTTCACCTCCAGGAGGTCCTTGACCTTGTTCATCTCTGAGGGGCAGGGCTGGGCTGGGGACAACAAGGCCAGGAGAGTGACCAGGGTCAGGGCAGGGACCTGCATGGCCTGGAGGGGGAGAACCGAGGGGTGTGGGTGCAATCAGGCATGCACCTACACATTCATCACCCACACAATTCCCATGCAAGCACCATTTGCAGCAAAACTGGTTGCCAGACCCCCTGGCAACCTCTGAGCTCTGCAGCTTCTCCCTGTGATGGTGTAAGGGAGGGATGAACCCCACACCTACTGCCATCTTGTCCTTGGAGACCAGCAGATGACATTTTGGCCCTTTTGCCATCCTCATTCTCTTTCATAGTGTGAAACTATGAAAGTTCACACTGACTCACGGGCCTCTTCACAGCAATGCCTTCTACACTGGGGCAGCATTGCTGCCCTCACCACTGGACATACAAGCCATACCTCTGCAGTGTTTTTGTCCCAGCATACCCACACCCAGCTCAACCCAGACAAATTGTATGCTGGAAGAATTTCCCCGAATATGCTCTTACCCAACACCAGCTGAGCCCTTTGCTAGATTTGGAGGGTAGGAGTATGAATCATGTGAGCTTCCTGTGCACAGATGTGTCTTCCATGAGCAACTAGGCCCCTGTGAACACTGTGACTCACCTGTAGATCTTCCAATGTTTGCTCTCCTGCTGCTCTGCCTCCTCCTGCCCACAGACCAGACTGTGCTCTGGGTCAGTGCTAGCAAGGAGCTGCCCAGCCCTCTATCAGCACCCACAGTTGTGGGAAGGGAACTATGGTTTCCTGAGCAGCCAAACCCATCTCCTGTCTTTTCACACAGCCCTTTCTTTGGCTGCACTGCCACATCACTATCTCTCCTTGCAAAATGTCAACGAGGATCAGCAGGCATTGCCCCAGCAGCACATGGTTGTGGCCCAATGCAATCTGCACTGGATCCTGCTTGTTCTGCCGCTCAAACTAGTTTTCCCCTTAGGATATGCAGGAGCATTTGCAGAAAATAATTCAATTTGCTTCTGAAGAGAAAATGGGCAGGAGCATTGGCCACAGCTTCTGAGAAGGGGCTGAGGTAGTAATAAAATGACTATGCCCATGATGCTGGAGAAGCACTTGTGTCTGGATACAGGCCTATCTGGACCAGGATGCCTTGAGGCTCAGGACATCTTTTGTTGTCTGTGATAAGAGTGGGATGGACTCAAGCTCTCCTCCCCTAGCAACTGTAGTTTAAAGTCCTCTTCTCTAGCTTGGCAAGTTTGTGAGTGTTCTTTGATTTTTCTGACAGATGAACTCCATCTGCCCCCAGTAGATCAGATTGTTCAAAGCAAGTCTGATAGTCTAAGTAGCCAAATCCCTGGCTGTGGCACCAGTCCTGTAACCATCTGTTGATTCCCCAGATTCAACTGGCTTTCAAACCACTTCCCTTTGACTGGGAAGATTGATGAAAAAACTACCTGTGCTCCAGAGTCAGCAGCTACTGCTGCTCCCAGGGCTCTGTAATCCTTCTTGACGCTGCTCAGGCTGCTCTTGACTGTATCACTGGCATGCACATGAAACAACAGCAGCAGGTAATGGTGGTCTGTGCAAGGCATGGTAGTCTCTCAGTGACATCTCTGATATGAGTCCATGGTAAGCAGCATAATCTAGAGAGTACAGCAGACCAGTAAATAGTGCCTCCATACCTCTCAGAACAGAGTCTCCTCCTATAGTTACCCTCTTAGTTGTGATAATTATTATATGGGGAGCAGATCATGCTGTCCTACTAGTTGTTATATGGGGAGTAGATGGGGTTACCTTACTCATCTTCAGTGTCTCACCTGCTAAGTCTTTCCTGCAGAGCAGTGAAAGGTTCTTCAAGGGCACCTCTGTCTTCTGGCAAAGTTCTGCAAGAGCACCTGTGGCTTTGGGGGAAGACTATTCTTCCTTCAAGTCCTTGCTGTTTCATTCTTCCACACTGGCCCTCCTTCCTTCTGTGTGTATTCTCTTGGTCTTCTCCCCTTCTATGTGAGACTGGAGAAGTCTCTTGCTGTTTGGCTTTGTGCTGAAGGTCTACTGCAAATTGTGCTTGCAACCAGCAAACTCCCTCCTTCCAGGGAAAGAACTCCTTCTCAGCCTTCCTGCTACTATACAGCTTTCTCACTGCCTCTTGCCTTTCTCAACCACTTACCACAGGTGGTCCTCCACCTGGGCACACCTTTTGCAGGTAGATCTGCTGCCTGTCCCTGCCCTAAAGAAAGACTTATTCACTTCTTGCAATAAGAGATCTTCATTGCAGCACCTCCATTTGGCAGCTCTGTCTGGATGGAGGCACTGGCAGCAGCCAGGGTAGATGATGCAGATCTCTGCATCATGCATTGGAGTTGCAGCCTTTGCTCTCAAAGGAGTGTCCATCATTCTGCCTTTGGAGTCAGGAGAAATGTCTTCAACCTGTTGAAATGGCCACACAACATTCCTGGTTCATAGACAAAGCTTAGATGCAAGTTACAAATGGTATGTGTGATGGTAACTGCATTAGAGTACTCATCTGCAGATGCATTTCCCTCTTCTTTGGGGATTGAGACAGGAGGTGTCATTTTAAATAGAGCCTCTGATTCCCCAGGCTTTTTTGTTTCCTTTTACTTTACATTTTTACAGTCAGATACAACTGTGTGCTTTGGCTGCTCCATTTCCTAGACCCAATTGTTGGAAATTATATAACTTCTCTAATTATTAAATTAATAGTTTAATTAACTTCTAATTATTAAAAAAAAGAATAGTAACCAGTATGTAAGTTACATGTAGTGAGTTAGTCTTAAACCACTTTTAGACAGCATTTAGTAAAGTTGTCATATGCTCCTTTTATGGGAACACAGCTTGGGAAAATTACTGCAACTTTACATTTTGCTAAACTAACTCTGATATGCTTCAGTGAAAAAAGCCTGGGAGAGAGAGATACATTGTTGAAGCTGGTTATCTAGATTGCAGAATTTATGGATTACAAGGACCTTTTGCGGAAACCAGAAGATAAAGAGGAGACTAACAAAGACTCCGTATATGTGTTGGAAAGTCCCTACTGGAGGAAAAAGATACTAAAAAGACTAAAAATATGGACTAATTAGCATAAGAAGCAAGAAATCATCAGCCAATAGAAGATGGAATACTAATTATGAAAAAGTTATGTAATTTAGAACCAATAACATTAATTTCTTTGTTTGCTAAAAGTGTATAAATAAGTAAAAAAGTTTTGTATTGATGTCTGTATGGAGGTTGGAATTTTTTTGGCCATACATATACCTCTGGACCAAGGATAAATTAATACCTTACTTATTTACACTGAAAAGACTATGTTAGAGGGTTTTACTTATCCTGACGATGTTGGGGGATTTAGTAACAGAAGGATAGCAGAAGCATGTTAACAAGTAAGACTGGCTTGCCCCTGTTTTTTTGTGTTTTATATATTGCCTGGCTTGCATCTGTATTCCCACTGCTGAAGCAGTGGTGTCACTGCATAAAGTAAGTGCAGTGTGTTCTCCAGTGGGGTCTGGATATACAAACACTGGCTCTACTGCAGTTGTTGGTGGCTCTTTATCCTCTTCTGCAAGAGTGTATAGGGAGGCTGTAGCCTGAAGCTGAGTGAATGTCAGAGGCAACAAATGGATTTCTTTTGGGCATGTTCAAAAATGCAGTATGGGCTGTGAGTGTCTTCTAAATAATTTCAGCTACAACTGCTGCTAGGCCAGCAGCAGGGTGGAGTGACATTGCTGGGTCTCTCCTCTCCACTGTGGTCTGTGGTGTCTCCTCCTGCCAGCTTTCAGAAAAAAGAGCCTGGATGAAAACCCCACACAGTCCTGGTGGGCTGTGTAAAGCCTTCTGCCCAGGCTGAGGTGCTTTGTACCCCTAGCATCTGCCTAAGCAGTGAGTGCTTGTCCATCCTTCCCCTGCAGCAGTGTCCCCCCCTGGCTGATGTCTCTCCTGTACTAAAGAGGAGGGGACCAAACACCATACATGGTGTGGAATTGTGTATATTTGGTCTGAGCACTGCTGAGCCCTGGTGTGCTATATATGTACATCTGTAATAACATTGCTGTCTCCACAGAACTGTGGTATGCCATCGACATGTGACAGGATCTCCAATGCTATCTGCATATGGAAAGCTATATGTAGCACTTGTTATGTCCAAAAACCCAGTGCAGGTAAGACTGCAGATTCAGGTAGTGTTCAAGGTTAAGTTGCCATGTGTCATGATTTGACACTGGCCAAAGACCAGGCACCCACAAGAGTCATTCTCTTATCCTCTCCTGCTATAGTTGGGCAAAGGAGAGGGAAAAAGATGAGCAGAGTCAGAAGAGGATAATGAGAAGTAAAATAAGCCATTAAAACACCTTTCTTCCTCTCAAGCCCCTCCCTCCTTCCCATGAACAGCATAGGGAGACAGGGTGTAGGGGTTTTGGTCAGTTTGTGACTCAAAATCATCTTCTGTTCTCTCAGGGAGAGTCTGCTCTGCTGCGCATTGTGTTCCCTCCCATGGGCAGTCATCCCAAAACTGTTGTGGCACAGGTCGCTCATCCATGGGGTGCAGTCCCCTAAGGATAGGCTACTCTGGTTTGGAAGCAAGGGCTCTCTAACTTTGGAAGCAGGGGTCCTCTCTATTCAGGTCTCCCACTAGATCACAGCTTTCTCTAACATCCACCAGCTCCACCATGAGCACTTTTCCCATGGGCTGCAAGTGGATGGAGCTCTTCATCCCCCATGGACTTCATGCATGACAAGGGGACAATTTTTTTCACCACAGTCCTCACCATGGCCTGCAGAGGAATCTTGGCTGTGGTGCTTGAATCACCTCCTCCCCTTCCTTTTTTCCCACTGACCTTGGTGTCGCCATGTTGTTCTCCCTCACATGTTCTCACCTCCTTCCCTTCTCTGACTAGAAGAAAATTGCTGATTCTAGGTACCACTGCCAACAAGTTTTACTAGTTCAAAGATTCCTGCAGGATCTCACAGTGCCAAGAAGTTGATCTCAGTTAGGTTCCACATTGGGGAATTGCTCACCATGTTTCTGCTGCTGTCAATGCGGCCCTGCTGCCATTGCACAGTGGTGCTGCTGCTGTCACGCTGTCTCTATTGAACGCCTCTCCTCATGCAGGGAACTGGGAGGGGGAGCCACCACTGCCACCCCTGCCCTTTTGCCTGCAGCACAGCTGGCCCCTGTCAGCATTGCTTTACTGCTCCTGGAAAAAATTGCGTGTGTGCTGTTTTGATTTTCTTCTTAAATATGTCGTTACATGTGAGGCATTACTAACGTCTCTAATTAGACCAGCGGCACGTCCATCTTCAGAGCCATCAGAGATTCTCCAAAAAGCTCCCCTGTCTGTCCCACACTCCTGCTACCAACAAACCAGGCCATGCCAAATTAACACAGCTTGGCTACACAATTTTGCACACAACAGAGTCTCAGTTACCATCAGAGCAAACTGTGGGGCCACCCCCTTGCTTCACAAACATTTTAGCACTAGAATTCTTTTGGCCCTGTTAACCACCCACATACAATTCCAATTCCTTTCCTGGGCCTAGAAGAGCTAAATCTGGGGCATTAATCAACCTTTCTTTTAATTTTCTTACGTTCTGCTTTTCTTCTAGTATCTATACAACAAATTGGGACTATCTTGGGTTAAAAAGCCACAAAATAAAAAGTCCTTAATCCATGTCCTGCAAAAACCTATTCATTTTAAAAATTGTTACAGCTCCTCTTCAGTCCTGGGCAACGAAATCTCCAAGGTTCCCTGGGGCCCTTCTGTGCCAACACACCCCAAGCCTTCAGTCCAAACATACCCTTAACATTCAACCTCTCTATCACCTCTGCCTTCCTTTTAGACACTCCAAGCCTCCCCTGCACCCAGAAAATGGAACAATTTTGCAGTGGCTTCCCCTACTACCTCCTCCCATTCTCCTGATAGGAGCCAGTCTTTAGTAGCAATGTGAGGAGGGAACCTGGCTCAAGACAGTTCAAGGATCTGGCACTGTGGAGTGCCTGGGCTCAACAGCCCCACGTACTGTGCACCATAACTGGCAGGATAATAGTGTTATAGGGAGACACACACGGATCCAAAAGATCTGCCTTTAACAGGGATTTAACTACAGGCTGAAACCCTTTCGTTTCTTCCCTTGGAAAAGGATATTGCTTTTTAGACACCAGTTGTTCAGTGCACCTCAGAGTAATGTGGAGAGGCTCCATATCCAGTTTTCCATATCAAAAGAGTGCTAGCATTCTCATCACCCCTCACAACACTAACTCGCATTCCCAACTCCAGTCATCAAATTCCCTCTTAGCAAACCACATTTACAACTAGGAATAATCAGAAACTCATACTTTTCAAATCCAGCTCATACATTCACCAAATTCTCAGGGGCATTCCTGTGTTATTTTACACAAAATGCACCTGGTCACCTTTCTTACTTATCAAAAGAACATTACAACAATTGTTCCCTCTTTAATATAAAATTCAAATTAGACTGAGAAGTTAATGTGTCTATCAGTGTCATGAAAATTAATCCACAAACGCCAGAGATTTATGTCCAAAAAGGAGACAGAAGAGTCTGTTTACTTTATTTGAATAAAGGGAGAGGTCATGGGGCATTCCCCTGGATCTCTCAAATTTTTGGAGGACACAGCCTCCTTTTTATCCGAATTTCCCAGCCACATGTCCCTCTCTCTTTCCCCATTGGCTGAGGTACTTGAGAGGTACAGACTTCTTGGAGTGCCTGATACTTAAGATTCCCCACAAATGTATAACCCTCCCGCTTAATTTTTAGTTCTTATGGAATTTGTTTTTTCCCCATTGTTTCTTTCATCTTTTGATATCAAATTTCATTTATCAGCAAACTTACAATTTGTTTGTAAAGGAAAATATCTTTTTTCCATTCATCAATCAGTGGAATCCTTCCTATTGTTTCTTTTATCTCTCAGTGCTGGTTTTATCTACCAGCAGACCCACAGCCTGTTTGTAAAGAAAATCCGTCATTCTTCTCAATCCCACCTCTTTTATTTATTTTTTTTAATAATTGTCTTTATAAGCTTAAGTTATCATTGACTTAATTTCCTGTTCCTGGGTCTTTTTTGGTTTTGCAGTGACATCAGTTTCTGTCCTTTTGTAGCCATCTCTGGATCAGTAGGCACGGCTACTACCTGCATCCTTTTGATCACATGTTGAATAAGTTTTACTAAGCAAGAGATCATGCATGGTAAAAATTAGAGCTGCTACAGCACAAAAAATGCGGGCAGAGCAAGCTACTATTGGCTAGTACACACAAGTTTACATTCTTATCCTTGTACACAGGAACATTGTTTTACTTTCTACAGGCAAGTTTCAAGGATTTTAGCCCTTAATATCACGACTTATTTCAAAGGCTGGTTTGTGCATACAGGCCTTTACTAATATATAAAATACAGCAACACATGAGCTAACTTTCTTATTCCTTTTGTTATTTGTTTCACCACCTTTCATCTATCATTTAATTTTCCACACACTCCCCCTTCTTCTGCTCACAGTATTTTCATTTCCAAGCTCCCACATGAGGTTTCCACCTGCAGTTACATCCCAGATCTGTTTTGTTAGATCTGGACCAGAACTTACTGAAAAGGGTTTGAGTTCCATTCTGGTGTTGCCACTTCCACTGATAGTCACAGACAACATGTGTCTCACTTTAGGAATTATCTCAGGGGCAGCTTAAAAATAAGGAGTCAAAAAAACCCTATCCTTTCCCACTGCTTTACAGCCTTCAAAATCCTTTTAGTAACTGTGGAAGGAACACCTTACCTGGCTACCATTAGTGAGCTTAACATGTGTTTGATTCCATCTGCCTTGATATCTGAAACAGTCATAAGGAGGGTAGTTGAGGATCCAACAACCTATACCCAAATATAAAGTTCAGTCACAAATGGTTTTCCCCACATATATGCTTCCTGTTTTATTTAGAGAATAAATGCCTCTTTCAGAAGAATGAAGCCACCATGGACTTCTTTCTTCATCCCAAATTCCTGTTCCATTATGGACTTTACTTAGGATGCTAACCCACTATTTAGGTTTGACTGGGCTGGCCACCCATGGCCAGTTTTCAGATCCCCCTGGCCCTCTGCAGACCCAACAATTGCTAAGGTTGAAGGTTTTTGCTATTTCTTCTTCTAAGGTTAAAAATTACTTTCCCACTCTTGGCCCCAACCTAACTGACAATATAAAGGTAAGATTATTAAGAGAAACATTCTAATGGTGTAATCTAATCTCCTAACCTAATTTTCACTTCCACTTTGTCATCTGCACCACCTGTGGCGAGTGAAGGCACAGAAAGCAATTAGCATAAAGAAAATAAAGACAAGGAGAATTGGGCCCCAATGAATGGAGATCCAAGAGAAGGGATGCCCACACAAACTATTTCAGGAGTGTCGTGGTTTAAAACCAGTAACTAAGAAAATTACTTATTTCTTGCTGTGAGATATGGATTAGAACAAGAGCAAAACAGGCATAAAACTTAAAAGGAATAAAGAATGTTTATTGACAAACTACAATAATAAGAACACCAGAATAAACTTCCAGAAAAACCTTTTCATCCCCTATCTACCCACTATTCTTTGTTCACATGACAACAGANTAGCAGGAATCTAATTCCATGCTCTATCTCCACAGATTAGGAATATGGAACTAAGTAATCGCTTTGGTAATTGTCCTGTGAGATTGCACTGTGAATAAAGGCTTTACTTTCAATGGTAGTAACGAGATCAGCTATAGGGTTGACTGCAGCTTAGTGCTACATTACTTTGTTAGAATGACTTTTTGTCGGGGGTTTAAACATTATCCATCCACCTGAGGTATTGGTGGAACTTAACAAGTCTGATTCTTCTGAGGGTTGTAACATTGAGAACTTTGGTAATTTTTGTTTGCCAACAGGCTTCAAGTTGTCTTAATGTGAAGCCAACAGTGTGATTGCACTCTTGCAACATTGCCAATTGATTCAGTTGAGTCTCGTTACTAACTAAACCTTTAAATGTTGGAGGATCCCATTCAGGGACTCCTATGAGACAGGTGTGAAAGGATCTCCAGGTGTGGCTAGGCTCAGACACACTGACCTTTGGCTAGTTCAATGTGCCAGAGTGACCCATATGTTCTGTCGCCTTTGGATATTAGTTAGCAGACAGTTGGTCATGACTATAAACAGCACAATTACCATAAGCAGTTTTTTCCATGTAAATGACATCATATTTGCAAACTCACAGCTAAAACTTTAACATTAAATGAACTTTCAAAGATGCTTGCACTACCTCTTGAAGGGGGAATACTTATACTTTATACTAACATAACAATTACTACACAGGCTAAACACTTAAACTATTACCTAACTACCTTTAACACATGTGCTCTGGTATATATATAATCTAAGCGTGAAAGCAATTTGCAAAAAGGGTAAACACACAACTAAAATTTGTTTCGTGCACAATTAGATAGAGTCTCTGCACTCTTCTCAGATCTTCACAGGATTTCTCTAACACAATTCAGTCCTGGAACGTTCACTGCTCCCGTGATGCCAACTGGCAGCTGATCGGTGACTGAGGGCTTTGATGTTCAAGTTGTTCTTCAGATCCTTCTAAATCTTAAAACAAAGAATAACTGAGAAATTGATAGAAACACCACATCATAATAACAACATAAAATTTCTGTCTGTGTAGTATTCAGACACAACTGTGTCCTGACAGGTCCATTTCTGATCCATGTCTGGAGTACCAAGGCTGTGTGGTGACTTCTCTGTTCACTGGATCTCGTGTGTTCAGAGGCACACAGTCTGGTCAGATGGACAGGTGACCTTTTTGAACCTGCCAACAAAACACAGACACTTCTCTCTTTGAAGTTAATTAATTACACCAAATAAATGCTTTTAGGGCATCAATCTCCCCCGTTTTCTTAAAAAAAAATAAAATGAGATGTACTTCTGGAATAAACATCAACAGCAACACAAAACCATATACACAATTAATAAGAACTTATACCGGTTAAAAATCAATTAAATCATAAACATTATTAATAACATATGTAATATAAAACTACTATCAATTACTAAAACACGGCACCAGCATCCCATAGTTAGCAAACAAACAGAAACAAAAAAAAAATCAGTGAAGGATTGGATAATCACCTCCGGAAATGATTCTCCAAGCTCACTTCAAAATTGATTCAGCTGTCATATTAATAGGGTCAAATTGCTGAGTGAAAAACTGACTCAAATACTGATTTGGGACAGAAAACATCTGGATCTGTTGGCAAACATTCTGACCAGGTAAAGTCAAGGCTTGGCCAGGGCCTTAGGCTTTAAACTGGAAAGATGCCTCTTAACATATTTCTAAAACAAGGTTCTCAATAGTAGCAGCTATGAGATGCTTACAGCACAGCAAACTGTTAAAATGCATTTGTACAAGGCAAATTATCAGAAGCCTTAGGTACCAGACCAATTAAACAACTCAGCAGTTGGTTTAATCTGAAGCCTCTCCCATGGCAGCTGATCCTCAGTAATGGTACATCTTCTTAAAATTCTGGAAACACTGAAAAATAATAAATCTATAAAAAACAAAACTGCAGAGATTGCAACAACTAATAGAACTCCCGGTGAATTCAAGGGTGTCACAGACTGCATTCACTTCCATTGACAAGCAGGTGTTCACCAGTGTTCCATCACTGCTTGTTTCAGTTGTGGCTATCATCATCTCTCTAGAAAAATAACTATACTTTGCAGTTTAAACAAGTGTTTCCAATAAAACATAAAACTATTTAAATTAGACAATATTTAAACCAACAATAATTATTTATAACAAAAGGAAATAACAAACTTAACCTTAAAAGAATATCTAAGTTAGAAAACTTAACTTAAAAACATTCAAGCCTAAACATTATAAAACTTGACTATCCTTAATTCTGCTAACACTTAATCTATATTAAATGAAAACATAACTTAATCTTATTCTGTTACTACAAAAAGCAGCTAAAAGTTTGATATATACCTTTTAAACACAACATAATAACATGGATTCACTATAAAGATTATAAAAATGTAACAAATCCATCACAATTCTATGTCATCTAGCTTTGAGAATAACCCACAACAACCGCAAATATTACTAAAAATACTTATTTATAACAGGAATTTGCCTAGTATATGCTTAAATTGGTTAGGATTTAAAAGTGTAGTTTTTCTAGAGAAAAACCACAACAACATGGGATTTAGCAGGTTGCCATCCAGCTTTTGTAGCACTTTTCAGAAGCATTAAGTCCAATTTTTAAACTAAAATCCAAAATCCAAATTGGTATATATGCAGTTATATGTGTTTTATATAACAAAAGGACTCACATTAAAATTACCTTATTAAAATTGTGGAAAAAACAAGCAAATGGATAATATATACTTTAACTTAACTTTGTCTTGTACAGTAAAGTTCTCTTAACTAATTATTTTTTAAACCACAAATCTCTTCTATAGATAACTAATTGGAAGGTTTTCCTAGAAGCTGTAAGTCACACCATGTTTTAACCTTGGTTTGTAAAACCAATTATTGCAAGGCAACTTCTGTTAAACACTTTCTCTCTCCCTTTTTTATGTTTTTTTTTTTTCACTTTCAAAAACTCACAATAACTTCTCAGTAAAATCCTAAAAACTGCAATTGCATAAACTCATAATTGCTTAAAACACAAAATTTACTCTACAATGGTATATAAAAGCATCTTGAAAACCCAATAAATCATAACTTTTCAACAATCCCCCGTGCTTTTCCTTAGAGAGGGAGTGGGGGGGGGTTTGACTGCCCACCCTGCTGCTGCTGCAGCTCTGCTCTTATCTTCCTTCACCTTCTCTACATACTCTCGCAGAGAGGAAAAATGGAGAGAAAGAAAAAAAACCTCACAAAGTTAACTTTAACAAATACAGTTTTTTCTCTCAATCTCTCTTGTTGTTCACTGATAGAGGAAAAAAGGGCACGATTTTACAGAAGCAGGCGATGTTACACGAAAAGTCTCTCACAGCCAGGTGCTGACAGTGGCGATCATTGCAGCTCATCAGCGTGGCCTTGTAACTTTTCTTGTGCTGCTTCTACCCCTGGGGGTGCCTTTGTTCTCTGCACCCACCTCGCTCCCCCATGTCCCCGTGGTTCAGGTAGAAACCAATCTAAATTTGGCTTCTTTTCTTCCAGGGTGGTAAAGATGGAACTTAAATAAGATAGTAGTTTTAAAAGTGACTCCAAAAATGAAGCAAATATTTCTGGATGTATCACATCCTGCCATAACTGAACAGATTCTGTTCGTTGTTTCAGC
>NC_031797.1:19938-21828 GCF_001522545.3 Parus major | reverse complement strand
GGGCTCACAGCCTCAGCATATCTCGCTTTTCTGTCTTTTAAGGTATTAATTACAATCTGCCAAGTTCAACCGAAAGATACAGTGTCTTTTCCTTAATTGCCATTTCCCATATCAGAGCCGATATATCAGCCCGTTTTTGCACCACAAAAAGCAGTGTGGGCACTGCAAATGCCCATGACAATTAGCCCATATAATGAGCATATCCAGGTCCTTTTCCTGGGCTGCTTCGCCTTGTTTAATGAGGATGCAGAGAAGCAGTTTATCTGCCGCTGCAAATTCCACATCCATGCTAGCGGCCCGCGGCAGGGGGGAAGGTTGCGACCCTTCTACAGCGCTCCTGCCTTCAGACTCCCCCAGCGACTCGCCCCCGTTGATTCGCAAGCCGCCTATCCAGTACCGATCCAAGGCAGCGTCTATCTGCACTCAGATCCGCTCCACCAACCTCTGTCCAAGGCTCCGCCCACCGTGTGTGGATCCACTGAAGCCCCCCTGCCCGCAGGGTGTCCCTGTTCGGGCGCCAAATATTGAGAGACTGCCAGCTATTCACCAGTCTTCACAGAAGTAATCGTGAATGCCGTTTATTTCTATCTTTAGCACACCTTTTATAGGGTTCTACAGGGTCTGCGGGCAGAGCAAGCTACTATTGGCTAACACACACAGTTTACATATTTTCCCCTACACACAAGGATATTGTTTTGCTTTACTCTCTCTTCTGCAGGCAAGTTTCAAGGATTTTAGCCCTTAATATCACGACTTATTTCAAAGGCTGGTTTGTGCATACAGGCCTTTACTAATATATAAAATACAGCAACACATGAGCTAACTTTCTTATTCCTTTTGTTATTTGTTTCACCACCTTTCATCTATCATTTAATTTTCCACACACTCCCCCTTCTTCTGCTCACAGTATTTTCATTTCCAAGCTCCCACATGAGGTTTCCACCTGCAGTTACATCCCAGATCTGTTTTGTTAGATCTGGACCAGAACTTACTGAAAAGGGTTTGAGTTCCATTCTGGTGTTGCCACTTCCACTGATAGTCACAGACAACATGTGTCTCACTTTAGGAATTATCTCAGGGGCAGCTTAAAAATAAGGAGTCAAAAAAACCCTATCCTTTCCCACTGCTTTACAGCCTTCAAAATCCTTTTAGTAACTGTGGAAGGAACACCTTACCTGGCTACCATTAGTGAGCTTAACATGTGTTTGATTCCATCTGCCTTGATATCTGAAACAGTCATAAGGAGGGTAGTTGAGGATCCAACAACCTATACCCAAATATAAAGTTCAGTCACAAATGGTTTTCCCCACATATATGCTTCCTGTTTTATTTAGAGAATAAATGCCTCTTTCAGAAGAATGAAGCCACCATGGACTTCTTTCTTCATCCCAAATTCCTGTTCCATTATGGACTTTACTTAGGATGCTAACCCACTATTTAGGTTTGACTGGGCTGGCCACCCATGGCCAGTTTTCAGATCCCCCTGGCCCTCTGCAGACCCAACAATTGCTAAGGTTGAAGGTTTTTGCTATTTCTTCTTCTAAGGTTAAAAATTACTTTCCCACTCTTGGCCCCAACCTAACTGACAATATAAAGGTAAGATTATTAAGAGAAACATTCTAATGGTGTAATCTAATCTCCTAACCTAATTTTCACTTCCACTTTGTCATCTGCACCACCTGTGGCGAGTGAAGGCACAGAAAGCAATTAGCATAAAGAAAATAAAGACAAGGAGAATTGGGCCCCAATGAATGGAGATCCAAGAGAAGGGATGCCCACACAAACTATTTCAGGAGTGTCGTGGTTTAAAACCAGTAACTAAGAAAATTACTTATTTCTTGCTGTGAGATATGGATTAGAACAAGAGCAAAACAGGCATAAAACTTAAAA
>NC_031797.1:3752-19111 GCF_001522545.3 Parus major | reverse complement strand
GCCGCCCCAGCCCGCTGCAGGCCCAGAGCTTCTCTCCTTCACTCAGCAGTTTCTAGTGAATTTAGTTACAGCAAAAACCCTGCAGCCGAGCCAGAGATCAGCTCGGCCCGGCCAGAGCCCGGGAAAACCCCCCGCAGGGCCCGCATCTCCCGGCTGGGAGACGTGGCAGGCCCAGCCCTGTCCCCGCCCGGCTGCATGGCCTGGGCTGGGAACGGGAGGCCGGAGCTCCACCACTCTTCACAGCCAGGAAACAAAGAGAACTCAGAGAGCTCTGGTTTTACACTTTAAGGTAGGGTTCACAAGTTGATCCCACTTTTCAATGGCCTAAACTGCTGTCAATTCTCAGCAATGACCGATAACTGGTCAGGAGAAAAGACCCCAGGCAGTTCCCAGAAACTTCAACTTTTCTTAAAGGTAAAGTAACTCCATGACAAGCAGCCAGTCTGTGAGTAGGCTGTCATGGTTCTAAAGCATTAGCTAAAAAATTACTAGAAAAATTATTTATTTTTTGCTGTGACATATAGATCAGAACAAGAGCAAAACTGGCTTAAAACTTAAAAGAAACTAAGAAAGTTTATTAACAAAACTACAAGAATAAGAAACCAGAATAAAACTTCCAGAACTCCTTTTTCTCTACTACCTAACCATTTTGTCATTCACATGACAACAAAGAGACAAAAAACCTTGGTGGTTAAAACAGTCTCAACTTTGCTATAGTCTCTTCATCAGTCTTTGTAGAGAAAAAGAAGTTTTCTTCTGCTAATTTATCAAGTTTTTCACAGGAAAACCATTTTCCTATAGTTTTCTATTTCTCTGATGCCAGCTGCCTGGAAAACTCTGTCATCAGTTCTCTCCTCCCATTTTACATAACTCTGAGGTGTGTTATGGGTCATGGGTCAAGTGGTGTCATTTTAAGGATGAGCTATTTAAAGGCAAAAGTTCTCTTCATCTGTCTCTGTGAGCATCTCTGGAAACAGAAGTTTTCTCTTTGCCTCTTAAGGCCACAAATTTTCAACAACTCTCACTTTTCCGTTTCTGTTTCAGCATTACATAAGACCACAACTACTTCACCATTTGTTTAAATCCGCACTTTGAAATACTCTATTCCTCCCAAAACACTTTCATGAATTAAAGGAGTTTTTCAGAACACTATTGTCCATCTCTATAGTTTTAGCAAAAGAATATTTCAGCTTATTAAAGCATCTCCTTATTTCTTTCCTCATCTGAAGCTTAATTCCTTTCTCCACTGTCTTTGATAGTTTATGTTGTCTCTTTATCTGTTGATCACTCTCTCTGACTCTCTGGAAAGAAAAGGATTAATCAGCAAGTTTCATCTGGGTAATGAAAGGCTTAAAATCTTGCTCAGGTTTTGTAGATGGTTCTGTGATCTTTGCTGGAACAGCGGCTGGAGTTGTCTGCGATGGAAGATTTTTTTCTCATGGCTGCTGTGGAAAGTGTAGTCACTGTCTCAGCCTGCCGCAGGTCAATGGCTTTCTCTCTCTTTACTTGGCAGTCTCTGATGAAACCCAGCAGTGGCAAAAACTGCAGCCGAGCCAGGGACCAGCCTGTCCCCGCCAGAGCCCGGGGCAAGCCCCGCAGGCCCCATCTCCCGGTCGGGAGCTGCGGCAGGCCCAGCCCAGCCCCACCCTGGACCGCATGGCCTGGGCAGGGGATGAGAGGCCAGCTAAAGCTCTGTTACCTTTCACAGCCAGAAAACAAAGAGACAAAGAAGTTCCTGAGCTTAGGTCTCAAGGTGGTGTTCACAGGTTGATCTCATTTTTCAATAGTTAAAACTGCTGTCAATTCTCAGAAATGGCCAGTTATTGGCCAGGAGAAAAATTTCATCAGCCTCCAGCAGTTTTAACTTCTTTAAGTGTTTCTCTTTGTTTTCTTAAATGCCAGTCTATCACATAGGCACACAGGGCATCCCCCGATGTCGACACACCGGCTATTGCTCCAGTCCATTCCTGTGGAGTGTCAACTGTGGCCTTCCATCCTTCTCCTCCAGCTGAGATGTCCAAATCTCTGGGGCCTCAGAGACCTTGACCCAAGTGTGATGGGTCCACCCGTGTTCAGCTGTCTTGATGGCTGTTTCTGTGGTCAGTAACACATGGAAAGGTCCACGCCACTTTGCCACCAGTGGTGCCTTTTTCCACTCCTTAGCTAGGACCCAGTCTCCTGGTTGGATGTTGTGAACAGCAAAGTCAAAAGACGGGGTCTGTGCTAGCTGAGAATTACAAGGGTAAGGAATTCCAAACATCAATTCAAAGGCAGATAATTGAATATTTCCCCTGTGTCCAGCCCTTATTCTTGCCAAAGCCAGTGGCCAGAGCCATACAGACAGCATCTGAGTTTCTATCACCAGTTTCAGAAGGTTTCTCTTTATTTTACTATTCATCCTTTCAACCCAGCCGGAACTCTGGGGGTGCCAGGGAGTGTGGAGGTTCCATTGTATCCCTAAAGCAGTGTGGTAGTTTGGCATTTAGGAAAAAAGTGGGAGATTTATCTGAGAGAGACTGGTTGGAGTTTCTTCTCTGCTTGGGATCAGGCCAATAGCTAGCCAGTTTTGAGAACTGACAGCGTTTTGGACCACCTTTGTGAAAACCACCTTTTAAACCCAAACCCAGGAAGTTCATGTCTCTTTGTTTCCAGCCTTGAAAGGTGTTGGAGCTCTGGTGTGACTGGCCCCACTCCCTCATGGCCTGTGAGGTCCGGCAGGGGCTGGGCTCAGCCTTCTGGGGCTCCCGGATGGGGAATGGAGACTGTGGGGCTTCCCCCAGCCCCAGGCTGGGCTGAGCTTTGCTGTGGCCCCTCCCAAGAAACCCTCCGGGTCCCATTCCAGTGGGGTGGCTGAAGCCCTCCCCAGGGGCCCCCGGCCCTAGGCTGGGCTGGGCCACAGTTGCTGACATCTTGCTGATACACCCCCACCCATGGTCCGCACAGACGGCTCCAGGCTGAGAACCGATCCCGTCTGCTCATCTGCTCCGGGCTTGGGCCAGATTTAACCTTTTCACTACATAGATGAGACCTGCAGACTTAATCCCCTTTCCAGAGAGAGGAAAGCGGGAGCAGTCAACATGTAAAGACACAACCTGAAAAATCAAGGTCAGTAAAGGAAGGAGTCAAGCCTCAGATGGAAGCAGAATGAGGAGATGCTTTAATAAGCTGAAATATTCTTTTGGCAGGGCCATGGAGATGGACAATAATGTTCTGAAAAACTCTTTTAATTCATGAAAGAGTATTGGGAGGAATAAAGTATTCAAACGGTAGATCTGAGCAAAAGTATCCATTGATGAAACTAAGCAGATGGTGGAGTAACTGTGATCCCATGAGATGCCTGAACAGAGAGAGAGAGAAGTAAGAGCTAATGAAGACTCTTTACCCCAAGGGAAAGAAGAAAACCTCTGTTCCCAGAAATGATCACGGAGACAGATGAAGAGAACCTTTGCCTTTGAATAAGTCATCCTTAAAATAATACCCCTTGAGTCCATGGCCCAGGAACACACCTCTGAGGGGTGTGAAAATGGGAAGAAAACATGATGACAGAGTTTTTTTTCAGGTGGCTGTCAGACATGGAAATGAAAAGTCATGAGAAAACTGTTTTTCTTGTAGAGAACTCTCCATGAAATTACAAGAAAACTCCTCTCCCTACAGAGACTGATGAAAAGACTATTGTATAGTTGGTACTGCTTTAACATACCACATTTTGTCTCTATGGTGTCAGCTGGGAAAGGAAAAAGGTTAGGTTGGGGTAGAAAAGGTTTCTGGAGGTTTTATTCTGGTTTCTTATTTCTTGTAGTCCTGTTAATAAAGTTTCTTTATTACTTTTAAGTTCTAAGCCTGTTTTGCTGTTCTCCTAATCCATATCTAACAGCAAGAAATAAGTAAGTACTGTAGTGATTTTAGCTAGAGCTAAAAACCACCACATTATTTAATGTGTCGGCTGGGAAATGCAAATTAACAAATCTAAACTACTACAAGCAGTCAAAACTACTTGAAGAATTTTTCCTGTAAAATGAGTTCCCCTATCTGAGCCTATTGCATCCACAATCCCATATCTTGGAATTATTTGTTCCAAAAATACTTTAATAACCAATCCTGTAGTTGCTGAAACGCCTGGAATTGCTTCTGGCCACCCTGTTAACTGACATACTATTACAAGAAGATATTTAATCTTGTCACTTGGAGCAGTTTATTAAAATCCACCTGGCATCTCTGGAAAGGACATACAGCCTAAGGCCTCCCTCTCCTGGCAAGTTTCTTTGTAACTCTGTTATTGGTTTTAGCACAAGTCAAACATCCCTCAATAGCTTGCTTTGACAGAGTAAAAAGACCCACAGCAGCCTACATTTTGAGGAAAGCTTCTGCCAGTCCTTGGGAGCCCCAAGGACTTCCTGCATGAAGTTCTTTTAACAACTGTAAGGCCTTTGGTATTGTAAAAAATGATGTTCTCATTTTTTAATATAAAATTTAAAAACTTTAATAGAAAGACAAGAAGAAATAGACAAAGAAACAAATAAAGCAAAACAAACAAATATGGCTGGGTGCCTCAGCATTCAGCCAATAGCACACTTTACTAACAAAGGATTGTCCCTTAAAAACAGAAGTCTCTTGCATATTCATAAATGCTTATGCATGATTTAAACATTCTTCGTAAGTTTTATATGTTTTTTTGTTTAGCTTCAACTCCCCCCTCCCCAATAGATCAATCTTCTTGGCTCCTTTGAGTCTCACACTCCCTGATAACAGAGGTTCAATAAATTGCTCCCATGGAGCTCCAGTCACTGCTATCTTCATCTGAATAAGATAATCTAAGAATGCAGGGGGAAATTTCTGACTATCTTTTCAGCTTCTGGGTTATATGAACAAAAGCAGTCTTTATTTTAATACCATACTACAGCTTAAAATGTATATATATATAAATGTATTACACCACTATTTCTAAGTTTTATCAGTAACAGAAATAAAAGAAACTATATTAGTGCAGCAAAGTTTTCCAACATTATACATATAACATTAATTTTAATAATTGTGAAAAACCAGTAATATTATATATATTTATAACAAGTATCCCCTGTTTACCATTCTTAAAAACGAGATTCACTTAATAAATTATAAAAAGAATTTAATATAAATAAAAAGACAATTAGGAGACAAAATAAATAAAGCAAAGGGTTAAAACGGCCAGGTGCCCTGGGGGGTTGCCAGGAACACCCTTGGTATCCCAGGAATTCTCCCTTTTATCCCCCCCCTGCTATGAAGGTCCAATGAATATTCAAAGCGTCCCCTCCTCTGGTTCTGCCTTCTTAGATCACTTTTTTTCTGCTGGTCAGCATTTATTTTGCTGGTCATCATTTGGTTTCTTTCCTTCTGCAGATGGTCAGGGCAGATAACCATCCGGGCCCCTCATCCTTGTCCTGAGGGTAGCTGGGCTTCATATGTTCTCCTGATAACAGCCTGGGCCCCAGTGTCCTTGCCCTCTGGGGTTTCCTCGCCTTGTACCTAGGAAATTCTTTTTAAACTTAAAACTTGGTATCAAGAAAAAGGTACATACATAGCTAAAAAGTATTTAATATGTAATATTCATCTGCGAGAGCCAATATCATAATAAAAATTTATAACACCATCCCTTGTAAACCAATTCTCCCCACTTACCCTTTGCCCCACTTTTTAAAAATTATCTCAAATTCCTCTGGTGGAAAAGACAATTTCTCTGGCAGCGGTGCAGTTTCTGGGAACAAGGAGAGGATCTTAGAGATTTCTGGCAACAATGCAGCTTTCTGAATTTCTTCATCAGCCAGTTGGTTTCCTATTGCCTCCTCTGAGCACCCTGCCTGGTGTCTCTTGATGTGTATTATCACCACCCTTTTTGGTAAGTTCACCACCTCCAATAGGCAGGAGATTAAGTTCTCATGACTTAACATCTTTCCCCTGCAAGTTAGAAACTTCTTTCTATCCATTGTTTCCCAAATGCATGTATCGCTCCATATGCATATTTAGAATCAGTAAAAACACTCATTGTCTTGTCCCAATATAAATCAGTCTCTCACAAGCCCACACAGCTCTGCTGTCTGAGCTGACCAGGTGGGCAGTAACCTCCCACCCTTCCTTTAATTGCTTTCCATTCACAATAGAGTATCCTGTAAATTGTTTCCCTTCTACCACCCTTGAAGACACATCATAAACACATTTTCTCCCTCAGGCCAGGGAGTAATTTGTAAAACTTCCCTCACCCAGATCTGGAGATCTATCACCTGAATGCAGTCATGGGTTTCTTCCTGGCCCTCCTCTTCAGGGCCTTCAGGAGGCTGTGTTAAACTTTTTCCCACTTAAATTCTACATCCTCCTGTTCCATTAAACAAGATTCATACTGTAATAACCTAGTGCTGGTCATCCACTTAGAGGCTCTCTCAGTAAACAAAGCTTTAATCTTTGATGTGAAACTTTAACAATCAGATACCCTTCCCTTCTCAGCTTTTGGGTCTCAGCCACCATCAGAGTTGTGGCTGCACAGTTCTGCAGACAATGGGGCCAGCGTCTGGCCACTGGGTCCAACAGCTTAGAAAGATAGGCAACAAGCCTCTGCATTCCCCCATGCTCTTGTACCAAAATTCATTTAGCATGACCCTGTTCAACATCCGCATATAGTTCAAATTCCTTTTCTGAGTCTAGAAGAGCTAAGACTTGCCATTAACCAATTTGTCTTTTAACTTTCTAAAGCTTTGTTCTCCTTCTGGTGTCCATATGACAACATTAGGACTGTCTTTGGTTAAAAAGCCATATAAAGGTCTGGCTGCAACAGAATCCATATTCTGCAGTACCCCACCAACTTCAAAAACTGCTGTAACTCCTTTTTTATCTTGGGTAATGGTACTTGTAAAATCCCTTGTATTCTTTCTGGACCAATACAACGTAACCCTCCAGTCAGAACGTGTCCCAAATATTTGACCCTTTTTTCTACCAACTGTGCCTTCTTTTCCATTACTCTAGGTCCTTTTTTTAGCAAGAAAATTAAGCAGGTTTACAGTAGCCTCTTTGTTGAGGGTTAGGTGTCCTTTTTCTTTTTTGTTGTTTTGTCCCTCTGGCCTGCCCGGGGAATTTTTTACCCATTATGTGCTGAGACAACCTAACTGCCGGTACTTAAGGGTGCTCACAACGGACAAAGAGTGGCCGGGCCCAGGGGGGGAGGAAAAGGGGCAGAAAAAGAGGGTGGGGACAGTTTTTTTTAGCTGGGCTTTCTTCGGCTTCGGGGAAGGACGTTGGTGTGCTGGTCTCGAAGCTGCTGCGGTGGAGAGAAGGGAATTTTCGCCATCACCCAGACGGAGCGGCTGCTTCTTCTCCTTCTCCCCTCTTTGTTGGCGGCCTCGCACCCCCTGTCCTGCCGGGACGTGTGGCAGTGCCAGCCACCACCGCGGAGCTGCTGATCCACCTCAGCCACCGGCCCAGGATCTCAGCTCATCCCTGCTGTTTCCAGCCGACTGTTCCTCGGAGCCCTGCAGGAGCACCAGGACTGACTGCCCGAGGGGTTTGTGAAAACAAAACCTCTCCTCCATCCCATCTCAGCCGAGAAAGCTGTCCCGGGGTCCCTGGTTCTGTGTTCTTGTTATTGCTGTAGTTATTATTTGTTTGTTTGCCTGGTTATACTAGTAAAGAACTGTTATTCCTATCCCCAGATCTCTGCCTGAAAGCCCCTTGATTTCAAATTTATAATAATTCGGAGGGAGGGGTTCTACATTCGTTCATCCCAAAGGAGGCTCCTGCTCTCCCTAGCAGACACTTGTCTTCTGGAACCAAGACACTCTTCAACCACGTTTTCCTGTTCCCCTGATGAAAGCAAATCATCCACATACTGCAACAACTTAACTCCTGAGGGTGGAGTAAACTCTTTTGATTTCTGCAAAGCTTGCCCAGACAAAACCAGTGACTCTGTATATCCCTGTGGGAGGACTGTCCATGTCAACTGTTTTACAATTTTCCCTCATTTCCCCCATTGTTTCTTTATTCAATATCCAATTTCATTTATCAGCAAACCTACAGTTTGTTTGTAAAGGCAAATATCTTTTTTCCATTCATCAGTCAGGGGAATCTTTCCCATTTTTTCTTTTATCTCTCAGTGCTAGTTTTATCTAGCCTTTTTGTAAAGACAAATTCATCATTCTTTTCACCAGGAAACACACCTCTGGGTTCAGCAAAGGCTTCAGTGTGGTGAGCCCCCAGCACAATAGCAAATGCTGACACCCTTAACAATCTGTTTCTAATGTTTTTCTCTTTTCCTTTCTTTCATATCTTTCATATAACTGAGGTGCCTTTTTAACCAATTCCTGCAAGGGCCCACTTGGCTACCTCTTCAGCCCATGCTCCTGCTGTTTGTGGGCTTCTACCTTCCCACAGCTGCCGAACTCTCTGCAAAATTACTCACCTACCCGATGCTACCTTACACTGCACACCAAAGCCGCTCTCTTTATCTTATACTGTACAGCAAAGCCAGTCCCTGTTGAGCCACAGTGTTTAAATGTACCCCTGCAGCACATCCAGGCTGTTCTTCAAGCACCATAAACACTGTAAAGCACCAGCTGCCAGCACAGCTCAGTGGGCAGCTACAGCTGACAGTGCTATAGGGATGAGCAGGTAGAACATCCCACCTGTTGCATCACGCTGCAACCAAGTCATGTCCAGGGAGGTGGACTGACATGGGAAATCAACGAGACATGTCTCCATTTGGTTAACCTCAGGAATCCATTTATTGTGGTGTCAGCAACACAGGAATAAACCCAGCATAAACTAGAGATGAAGAACCCAGAAGAAAGGCAGGGTAGTGGGTTTTATGGGGTAGAGCAAAGGTGGAGTTTAGGGTACAACAAAGACACAGCAAAGGAGAAGTCTCCCTTCCAGGGGCACAAACCAATAGGGGCACAACACGAGGGGTCACCAAAATAAATGCAGCATACACCAGCAGCACAAGAAGGGTAGAACATCCCTGGCTGACACTTTACAAGGGACCTGGGGGCAGAGCAATTCCCTCTGGGCCTACAGGGCACATCTCCCAAGGCAGAGGGGCAGAGTCTACTCTTCCTGGGACTTAAAGCCATGCTCCACACCTTAACCCTGCCTGTCTAAAATCAAATCCCCACCTCTTTGCGCAGGGCCATGCCACACCCGCCAGCCTCATGGGTGGCAGTGTTGGGCACTGGCTCAGCTTGGCTAGGTCCCACACCTTCCCCACAGGTTCCCAGCCCATGCTGCTGATCCTGAATACCTGGCCTTCGCACTCTTCACCATAGAGACCCCCTTAAGTCCTGAGTAGCAAGCAAACAAATCCAAATCCTCCGCTCTGGCTCCATAATGACCTGGGTAGGGCTGGGGGTGTAGGAACAATACCTCCCTGCTTTCTCTTTCCTGGAAGATGGGATTACAAAAGACTTCCAGCTGGCCCTCTATTAGATTACAGATTTTGAAAATAAGGCAGAGAACTTCCCATCTCTCACTATCCTTTCATTATCACACAGCCTCCCTCTGCTATTTGCCTTAACCATATTTCTCCACGCTCCCTTTCAACTAATCCTCTCCCAAAGTAACACCATATTGCCTGCTCTGGGAACCCATGTCCTTGTAGCTACCTCTGGGAAAATGTGCAAACCATCTCAACATTCTCTGTTGTAGTATGTTTATTCAGTTCTGTTAAAATTGTTAGTGTTTAATCTGTTTGGTATGCTCCTGGTTCTCCCCCATTTACTGCTTTGGTTGGTTCCATTTGGCTGTTATGTAAACCCCTCCCAGTTTTCCTGAATGTTCCCCGTCAATCACCTTTACCCTGCCCCATCTCCCCATCCATCATCGTAAACCCCACCTCTCCTTTCAGCTCCTTCCATGTATACCATCCCTTCCTCGACACGTTATTGGTTGTTATGTTATGTTCCTGCCTTCTTTGTATCCCCATTGGTGCCTGACATTGTAACCTCCTCCCCTTACCCCTTCCTCCGTGAGCTCCCATTGGACCCTGGACTGTGTCCGCCCCTGAGATAAAACCTAGTGCACAGATGTGCTCTGGGCTCTCTTCGGTCCTGATTTCTCCCAGCCCAGACCCTTGTGCTCATCCCCGCTCCCGAATAAACCTGTTCCTGGGAAGTACAGCCGAGTGAGTCTCCTCCTTCCTTTTGCCACCACCCACGATGCCTGAATTGGCATAGCCCAGCAGGATTTGGTGCTCTGAAGGTTCTGCAGTGGGATCGCCTTTCCCCTGCAGTTCCCCACTCCTGGCGACTGCCCGTGACGGAGTGGCACCATAGAGCTAGCCCAGAGCTCTGGTGGGGCTAAGAGCAGCATCAATTCTCCTAAAGGACCCTTTGGAGGTATTTTGGAATTTTTCCTGGTTTAGGGCAAATTTGGGAGAAAACCTCCAACGCAGGGGGAAGCTGCACACCCTTGCACACCCCCTCGTCCCCACGTGGGGACTACTCACCCGAGTCCGGACAGGCGCTACAAGAGACGTCCACAACCCTGAGGCGATCGTCAGCACGTCGACGGTTGCCGCCTCGACCCCCGGGAGTGCCACTCGACAAAAGTGAGTCTGCTCTACTGGGGTAGCTGCTGCTCACGGTCTTGTAAAATCCACACAAGGGCGTAGATTCACCGACCTCTCCGGGGGTCTCAGCTCCTCGTGAGAGGCCCCACGTTGGGCGCCAGCTGTCGCTGCCCACTCGGCCCTTCACGCCTTGGCTAGCTCTGGCCGATGTCAGCGGCAGGAGTGGGGAACCAGGTGAGCACTACGTGGCTCAATCTGGAACCTGCAGAGCTCCTCTGTGCTCTGGCGTTACGGCTCACAGGGCGACACGGGTTGTGCCGAAGAGAGAAAGAGTGCTCCTCCGATTTCCCAGGAACAAGTTTATTCCAACGGGAGTAGGGAAAAGAGACGAGGTATAGGGCTGGGATCGCAGGGAAGAGGTCTGAGCCGAGAACCCTGGGCACCTCCGTGCGCCAGGTTTTACAGACTGTGGGTGGGCCATACAGTGACCAATGGGACAGCGGCAAGGGAGGAGTTGTGGGTTGGGATTACAATATGCAGGGCCAATGGCAGGGACCCGGGGGAGGGAGGGCAGCTGAACAATCAATAGGGCATCGAGGAAGGGATGATAAGCATAGAAAGAGCTGGAACAAAGGGTGGGGTTTGCATAGATCGACAGGACTCGGGGGCAGGATTGAGGTGATAGATGGGGAACAATCTGGAAAAGAGGGAAGGGTTTACAATGATGGGCAACTGGGGACCAACCATTCTGAGTATATTTGTTCATTTGTTAGGATGTGGTTACTATGTATGTTTTGTTTATCAACTAGGATGTGGTTACTGTGATAGAGTATGTTTGTTCGTTAATTAGAATGTGGTTAACTGTTGCAAAAAGTAACACGTTTGTATGAGTAGTACTTTTTCAGAAACCAGAAGAAACAGAGGTGAAGCAAGATAGCTAGAAGCCCCAGCAACAGTCTTGAAGCATGCGCAGAGTGCTCCGGAAGTGTCACAAGATAGGATCGCGAACGGCTTAAAAGGACCTACCGGAACCCCGGATAGCGCGGCAGTTGGCAGGACGGAGGTCCCCCTGTCGCCCAGCGCTGCATTGCCTCTTTGTTTTGCTTGTTGTAATTAATAAAATTCTTTAATTGGCTTTCTCGACTTTTGTTAATTAATAAAGCTATAACAATTGGTGCCGTGACTCGGATGGGAATATTGGTGAGATACTGAGGCTTGGGGAGGTGCCCCGCCGAGGTTGGCGGCCCCGGCTTCTGTTGCTTGCCCTACTCCCACCAACGAACCCAAATTAAAACAGAGAGGCAAGGAAGGACTGGTCGACCCTTTAAATTTTGTGCACAAAAGTCCGGACGAAGACGCAGGACGTGTAAGTGATTGCCTGCTTGGCAGGGGTATCCGTTCGGTCGGGGTCGGGATCCCGGAGTGTGGCGATTGTGTGTTTGAGAGGGGAACCGGCAGCCGGATTCCCCAAGCGAGTGTGGACCCTCAGTAGTGCATTTCCCATTGTCCGCGAGGACGTGGGTCACGAACCAGGGGAAGCGAGTGAGACACACACACGATCGAGAGAAGGCACTCCGGAAGATGGGACAAGGGAGAAGCAAGCCCCCTTCGCCCATGAAGCGTTCTCCAGTACCCAGGGACTCCCCACTGGGATTTATGCTGGAGATGTGGAAGTATTATCCCAGGACCGGGAATAAAGATAAAGCAAAAATGATCCGTTATTGTGTGGAAGTTTGGGAAGAAAAGCAAATTGATAGGGCAGTATGGTGGCCAAGGTTCGGTTCTACTGAAGATTGGGTGCAGCAAAAGCTAAATATTTGGGTGAATACTAAAATTCCGTTTAATCAAGAGGAGAGTGAATATGCAGCTGTTTGGGCTACATGCCCAGGAGGACCGGGGGTCTCAATTTTTAAATTATCAGAAATAGACCCAGAAAGTAAAAAACAAAAGTCCCGACAGGAGGAGGATTTTCCCGTTGGACCCCCACCATATATCCCACCGCAACCAATGGCTCCCCCACCACCACAACCTGAGCCAGAGTTAGATAATCAGGAGGATCGAGGATTACAAGAAAGACCAAATGGTCAGGAAGGGGACCGAGATCAAGGACCCAGAACTAGAAGCCGTGCGCGGCAGCAAAATTTGTTTCTGTTAAGAGAAGTGCCCATGGGAGGTCCTAATCCGCAAGTGGGATTTATCTCAGTACCCCTAAGTTTGGGGGATGTTAGGGAATTTAAGAAAGAGATGGGAAAGATTTTGGAAGATCCTCTGGGAGTTGCTGAGCGAGTAGATCAATTTTTGGGTCCCAATATTTACACTTGGGATGAACTGCAGTCCATCTTAAATATATTATTTACCGCCGAGGAGAAGAACATGATTAGGACTGCAGGAATGTGTATTTGGGACGCCCAACATGCACAAGGACCCCAGGCGGACATAAAATGGCCCCTACAGAGGCCCCAATGGGATCACCATAACGGGGACCACAGAACCCACATGCAGGATTTGCGCACTATAATTATTCAAGGGATTAGGGAAGCGGTTCCCAGGGGTCAGAATATCAACAAGGCCTTTAATGAAAGACAAAAGAAAGAGGAATCTCCCAATGAGTGGCTGGAAAGACTGCGCAAAAACTTGCAAATGTATTCTGGTTTGGATCCGGACACTCAGCTAGGCCAAGCCTTATTAAAGACCCAGTTTGTTGCTAAAGCCTGGGAAGACATAGGGAAGAAATTAGAGAAAATTGAAAATTGGCAAGACAGAGGGTTGGATGAACTTCTTAGAGAAGCACAGAAAGTTTATGTCAGAAGAGAGGACGAAAGCCACAGGAAGCAAGTTAGAATGACGGTTGCGGCAGTTAGAGAAAGTAGGGAATTAGATAGACAGGAAAGGCGGCCATTTCGGGGGACACTCCCAAACCGAAAAGGAAATGGAAGAGTGAAGGAAAGGAAGGAGGAAAGGAATTGTTTTTATTGTGGAAAGAAAGGACACCTAAAAAGAGACTGCAGGGTTAAGGTTCAGGATGAAAAAATGTTTAAGGAAGATTAGGGGGGTCAGGGGCTCTATTTATATTTGTTGGGGACTCAAAAACATCGTGAGCCCTTGATAAAACTAAAAGTAGGTCCCCACCAAGAAGAAATAGAATTTTTGGTGGACTCGGGGGCTGAGAGATCTACCGTACAAAAATTGCCCTCTGGATGTAAACTCTCCAGAGAGACAGCCCTTGTTGTAGGAGCTAAGGGAGAACCTTTTAGAGTTGGAATTGTTAAAGATGTAGCGGTAGAAACAAAATTTAAGATAGGGTTAGGAAACCTCTTAGTAGTACCTGAAGCTGAGTTTAATTTATTAGGTCGGGATTTAATAATTGAACTAGGGATAGACTTGGAAGTGGAAAATAGGGAAATAAAAATAAAGCTTTGTCCCCTTAGAGTAGAAGATGAAAAGATGATTAACCCTGAGGTCTGGTATACCCCAGAGACTGTAGGGCGATTAGAGATACCCCCCTTCACGGTAAAAATTAAAAATCCAGAACTTCCGATTAAGATTAAACAATATCCTATTTCATTGAAGGAAGGAGAGGATTAAAACCAGAAATAGAGAGACTCATAAATCAGGGACTGTTGGAACCCTGCATGTCCCCATTTAACACTCCCATACTACCAGTAAAAAAGCCTAATGGGACATATCGATTGGTACACGATTTACGGGAAATAAATAAAAGAACCATTTCCCGGTTTCCCGTAGTGGCCAATCCTTATACATTGTTAAGTAAGTTAGGCCCTGAAAATCTATGGTATAGTGTGATTGATTTAAAGGATGCATTTTGGGCCTGTCTCTTGGATGAATCATGCCGGGATTACTTTGCATTTGAATGGGAGGATCCTGACACTGGAAGGAAACAACAATTGAGATGGACAGTTTTGCCCCAGGGCTTTACCGAGTCCTCCAACTTATTTGGACAAGCGCTAGAACAAATTTTACAGGAATACCAGCCCGCTTCCGATATTACTCTCATCCAATATGTGGATGACTTGCTGATTGCAGGTAAAGAAGAAGAACAAGTTAGAAGAGAAAGTATTAAACTCCTTAATTTCTTGGGACTAAAAGGTCTCAAAGTGTCAAAAGCCAAACTACAGTTTGTAGAAGAAGAAGTAAGGTATTTGGGACATTACATCAACAAAGGAGAAAAGAAAATAGACCCCGAAAGGATAAAAGGAATTCTGCTATTGCCACCTCCTAAGAGTAAAAGACAAGTTAGGCAAATCCTAGGTTTAGTAGGATATTGTAGGCAATGGATTGAAAATTACAGCAGTAAAGTTAAATTTTTGTACCATAAATTGACTAATGGGGGGTTAATTACTTGGACTCAACAAGATGAGGAGAACCTTCAGGCATTTCGAGAAGATCTAATAAATGCCCCAGTCTTAAGCCTTCCTGATCTGAACCGGCCTTTTTATTTATTTGTAAATGTGGATGATGGAACAGCATATGGGGTCCTGACCCAAGAATGGGCTGGGAAAAAGAAGCCTGTAGGCTACTTGTCGAAGTTATTAGATCCTGTGAGTAGAGGATGGCCTACCTGTCTACAAGTGATTGTAGGATGTGCCTTGTTAGTAGAAGAGGCCAGAAAAATTACCTTTAACAGCAGCATAAAGGTTTTGTCCCCTCATAACATTTGAGGTGTGTTGCAGCAGAAAGCTGAGAAATGGATATCAGACTCCCGCCTACTAAAATATGAGGGAATCTTATTGGAAGCTCCAAATTTAACTTTAGAAACAACGAGCCTCCAAAACCCTGCACAATTCCTATATGGAGGGTCTGAAGAGTCAGAATTAGC
>NC_031797.1:1938-3652 GCF_001522545.3 Parus major | reverse complement strand
CTCACGCAGCGGCGGGAAGCGCGCGACGGGCAAAAAGGGCGCGAAACGCCTGAGGGGACGGCGAGGAACATTTTATCGGCATTTGGTGGGACATCGAACATCCATCGGTCCTTGCCTGATAGGAAAAAACACACACGGTCATCAAGGGTAAGGCAGAAACTTTCAAATCTCTGCCGGGAACAAAATTTCTGCCGTTTAAAAAAAGCTCAAAAACCCAGATATGAAGAGTCGGGAACTCTGTAGCTGTAGGGACATTGTTGCTACAGTGTGTCTAATTCCCCACAAAGAATGTGGTAACATTGTGAATTTATGGAAGGGAATACCAAGTGTAACACGGGCACAACTCTCTTGGAGACTGTTAAATTTTCAAGATGCTTTGAAAAAGTACACACACTTTCAATAAGGTAAATGCCACGACCTTAGAGAGGCTTACATGGATAACATCAGGAATACAACATCTTTGCTGAACTTTTAACATGGAAAAGTACATTGAAAATTGACATGTAATTTTCTGGGGTTTTTTTTTAGTTATGTGCCTGTCCCGGAGTGAAGTTACTTTTTGGGATTGTCTGTAAATGAGTGTTATCCCAAACTTTAAAGTCATCTGGTGAATAGATCAAATAGATCAAAACCAAAGAAGAATGGTTTGGCAAGTGACAAGGGAATGGAAATAACAGGTATGGGGATTGCTGGGAGCTTCAATGTGGATTTGATTTGTTTTAAATTCATAAAGACATCTTTTGTTGGCTTCAGCAGCAATGCTAATTTTATCTGCATACCCAAGTAAAAGCAACATAAAATGTTGTGTTTGTTTTGATGATTTGTTATCAGAAAAAAATAATTTCAATCTGTGATTTATTTTTTTTTTTTGTTCTTTAAATAGAATAAGCTTTAATCTAAGATCCACAGGAAGATCCCCTTATCACACAGAATTTTTAATGTGCGGTTAGACTACACACCAGAATTCTTGGCAACATCTGTAATTCTTAACGATTCTTTTAGAATAACCCAAAAGACGGGTTAAACCCAATTAGGATACGTCCATTAATATTTAGAGAAGCCTCCTAGGGCTGCTGTTATGGTCCTGGCAAGGAGCTCAAGCACTGACGGGACACCTCACTGTCACTCCTGCAGAGTCCTATAATGAGTCACAGTCGTGGAAAAGCAAATATTCCTCTCTATTACAAACGGAGCTGATCTGAACCGCTCTGGAAAATGGCAAAGCCTCAGCAAGTACCTGCTTAAATTCAGAGCGCATTTTATGCTTCTTGCCGTTCAAATGGACTGCCTGGTTTGTTTGTCTAATGATGAAAACCGGCGAAAAAGTCAAAATAGCACGCACTTCTGCAAATATCTGACAGAACTGGGAGACTGTGACTATATAGAAAGAGTTGTTACTACTTCTAGCAGGAATAGTTATGATTGTCTATTACTTATTTTGTCGTACAGAAACTGCTATTGCAGATAAATCAGATCAAAATTATTTCTTTGCTTCTCCATGAAAACATGCATTTAAGTGATCCAGTAATACTTGTGAGTGGCATTATAGATGTTTATCACTGCTTTTACTGATATTTAGTTAATTTCTAAAAGTAGTTTAGAACCTTCGTTTCACTTTAGATGTCCCACCAAATGCCGATAAAATGTTCCTCGCCGTCCCCTCAGGCGTTTCGCGCCCTTTTTGCCCGTCGCGCGCTTCCCGCCGCTGCGTGAG
>NC_031797.1:0-1838 GCF_001522545.3 Parus major | reverse complement strand
TCCCAGTCACACCAGTAACCCCCTCAAACTGGGATATCCCTTCCCAACTGCACCAGTAACCTTCTCAAACTGGGATATCCCTTCCCAGTCACACCAGTATCCCCCTCAAACTGGGATATCCCCTCCCTCAGAGCTGCTGGCACAGCTCCCACCTCCCCCATCCCTGCAGGGAGGGATTTGGGGCCTTCCAGCCCCTCGAGCACAGCCCCAAAACCAGGGATAAACGTCCCACAAATCCCAGCTCACCCCCCAAAACCCACCCAAAATGAATCCCAGAGCAGGACAGAATCCCAGAGGGGTTTGGGATGAAAGAGAACCTTAAAGCTCATCCCATTCCATGGGCAGGGAACACCTCCCACTATCCCAGGGTGCTCCAAGCCCCGGTCTCAGACACAACGGGGACAAGGACACGGCGCTGCCAGGGGGACACCCCAAAGGACGCCCCCCAAAACCCCGCAGGCCTCCGGGCGAGGGGGACACGGGGTCAGCCGAGGTGACAGCGGGGACCGGGCGCTGTGTCCCGGCCGGAGCTGCTGGAGGCTCCGGCCCTGCTCCAGGTGGGTCCCTAAGCGGCAGCAGCGCTAATCCCGGGATAATTGCGGATTTGGCAGCGATACGGCCCCGATTACCACGAAAATCCGGGGGTTTGGGGCGCTGCTGGCACCGAACGGGGCCAGGGGAGAGAGGGATCGGCTGGATACAGTGAGAGATCCCGGGAATACAGCGAGAGATCCTGGGAATACAGTGAGAGATCCCGGGAATACAGTGAGAGATCCCGGGAATACAGCGAGAGATCCTGGGAATACAGCGAGAGATCCCGGGAATACAGCAAGGGATCTGCAGGATACAGCGAGAGATCCTGGGAATACAGGGAGGGATCCTGGGAATACAGCAAGAGATCCGCAGGATACAGCAAGGGATCCCAGGAATTCAGGGAGGGATC
Organism: Parus major; assembly: GCF_001522545.3. Classification (NCBI taxonomy): domain Eukaryota; kingdom Metazoa; phylum Chordata; class Aves; order Passeriformes; family Paridae; genus Parus; species Parus major. The sequence continues at coordinate 895 of NC_031797.1, read as the reverse complement.
CAGGTGATACAGCAAGGGATCTGTGGGAATTCCCTAAGGGATCTCAGAAATAGAGCGAGGGATCTGTGGGAACACAGTGAGGAATCCTGGGAATACAGCGAGAGATCCCAGGAATACAATGAGGGATTTGCAGGAATACAGTGAGAGATCCTGGGAATACAGGGAGGGATCCCAGGAATACAGTGAGGGATCCACAAGAACACAGTGAGGAATCCTGGGAATACAGCGAGGGATCCCAGGAATACAGTGAGGGATCTGCAGGAATACAGTGAGAGATCCCGGGAATACAGCGAGAGATCCCTGGAATACAGTGAGAGATCCTGGGAATACAGGGAGGGATTCCTGGAATACAGTGAGGGATCTGTGGGAATACAGAGAGGGATCTATGGGAACACAGCGAGGGATCCCTGGAATACAGGGAGGGATCCTGGGAATACAATGAGGGATCTGCAGGAATACCGCGAGGGATCCCGGGAATACAGTGAGAGATCCTGGGAATACGGTGAGGGATCCACAAGAACACAGTGAGGAATCCTGGGAATACAGCGAGGGATCCCCGGACACCGGAGCCCAGCAGGGACACACACACCCACAGCCCAAGGTGCCGATTCCCGCTCCCCATCCCAATGGAAAAATGCCAAACCCACGGCCAGGATTCCCCCTCCAGCCCAGCTGTGCCCCCGGGATTGCTCTGCCTGCTGGAATCCCCTCCATTCCCAAGGCTTTGGCTGCTCTTCCCTTTCCCAGCGTTTTCCCCGCAGTATCAGGGGCTTTCCTCACCCTCTCCACCAGCCTTTGCACCTTCACGGGGCTGGGCAGGGGGGTTTGCTCCTGGAATAACCGGAATGCAGGGTGGCAGCTTGGACTGGGGTCATCCAGCACTGTCTGGGATCCC